>NW_028321116.1:0-63361 GCF_062004578.1 Staurois parvus
AGAGATTGTACAATGCAGAGGGGGGCATGTACAATACAGAGGGGGGCATGTACAATACAGAGGGGGGCATGTACAATACAGAGAGGGGGGCATGTACAATGCAGAGGGGGGTATGTACAATACAGAGGGGGCATGTACAATACAGAGAGGGGGGCATGTACAATACAGAGGGGGGCATGTACAATGCAGAGGGGGGCATGTACAATACAGAGAGGGGGTAAGTACAATGCAGAGGGGGGCATGTACAATACAGAGAGGGGGGCATGTACAATGCAGAGGGGGGCATGTACAATACAGAGGGGGGCATGTACAATACAGAGGGGGGCATGTACAATACAGAGAGGGGGGCATGTACAATGCAGAGGGGGGTAATGTACAATACAGAGGGGGACATGTACAATACAGAGGGGGCATGTACAATACAGAGAAGGGGGGCATGTACAATACAGAGGGGGGCATGTACATTGGGATGGGATGTATTGGGATGAGATGGGATGAGATGGGATGGGAAGGGATGGATGGATGGAATGAGATGGGATGGGATGTATTGGGATGGGAAGGGATGAATGGATGTATTGGGATAGGATTGGTGGGATGGGATGTATTGGGATGTATTGGATGGGATGGGAAGGGATGGATGGGAAGGGATGGATGGGAAGGGATGAATGGATGTATTGGGTATGGGATGGATGGGATGTATGGGATGGGATGTATTGGGATGGGAAGGGATGGGATGGGAAGGGATGAATGGGATGGATTGGGATGGGATGTATTGGGATGGGAAGGGATGGATGGGAAGGGATGAGGGGAAGGGATGAATGGGATGTATTGGGATGGGATGGATGGGATGTATTGGGATAGGATTGGTTGGGATGGGATGTATTGGGATGTATTGGGATGGGATGGGAAGGATGGATGGAAGGGGATGAATGGGATGTATGGGATGGGATGGATGGGAATGTATTGGGATGGGATGTATTGGGATAGGATTGGTTGGGATGGGATGTATTGGGATGGGAAGGGATGGATGGGAAGGGATGGATGGGAAGGGATGGATGGGATTTATTGGATAGGATTGGGTGGGATGGGATGGATGTGGAGAGAATTGCATGCAGCAGGCAGGTTCAGGGGGGTGTCATGGAGGGAAGAGGGGGTTTTGCCTGGCATCGATCAAGCCCACGTGGGGCAGGAGCTGGGGGAGGGGGGGGATGGGGGGTATCAATCAGAATGGCTGATGTGGCGCTCGGCGATCTTCATGGCGGGAAATCTCTGATTCTTTTTGAAGCGTCTGTCATTGTCAGCAATCCGACCGTGAACTCCCGCTCACCGTCACAGCGCTCCTGGGGGGCCACACTGAACGCCAATCCATCACAGCGCTCCTTGGGGGGCATACTGGGGTCAGTCCATCCAAGCACTCCTGGGGGGGCCACTTTGAGCACCAATCCATCACAGCACTCCTGGGGGGGGCGCACTGAGCGCTGATCCATCACTGCACTCCTGGGGGGGCCATACTGGGGGCCAGTCCCATCACAGCGCTCCTGGGGGGGCCATACTGGGGGCCAGTCCATCACAGCGCTCCTGGGGGGGCCATACTGGGGGCCAGTCCATCACAGCGCTCCTGGGGGACCATAACAGGGGCCAATCTATAACAATGCTTTGGGGGGCCAATCCATGAGAACGCTCCTGGGGGCCACAACAGGGGCCAATACATCACAGCACTCCTGGGGGACCCACACTGAGGGCTGTTCCATCACTGCGCTCCTGAGGGGCCACAATGGGGGCCAATCCATCACTAAGCTCCTGATGGGCCACAATGGTGCCAATCCATCACTGCGCTCCTGAGGGGCCACAATGGGGGCCAATCCATCACTAGCTCCTGATGGGCCACAATGACTACAATGGGGCAAATGGGGCAAATTCATCACTGAGCTCCTGATGGGCCACAATGGGGCAAATTCATCACTGCTCTCCTGAGGGGCCACAATGGGGGCCAATCTATCACTGAGCTCCTGATGGACCACAATGGGCCAATCCATCACTAAGCCCCTGATGGGCCACAATGGGGGCCAATCATCACTGAGCTCCTGATGGGCAACAATGGGGGCAAATCCATCACTGCGCTCCTGAGGGGCCACAATGGGGCCAATCCATCACTGTGCTCCTGAGGGGCCACAATGGGGCCAATCCATCACTGCGCTCCTGAGAGGCCACAATGAGAGCAGCTGCAAAATGATCCTAAATGCTGCAAATTCCCCCGCCCGGGCCCCATCTCCGGGATCACATGACATTTGTCGATGGTGGGAGGTTGTCGGGGAGTTATTGCAATGGGGGCGGGGCCAAATTCTACCGACTGCACAAACAATGCGCCTTTGGGGCCCCAAATCACAGGAGCCCGGGCCCCGGAGACACCACTCCAGCCACTATAGTAATGGGGGAAATCAATGTGTATATAGCTCAGCCCCCCCGGGACAGATGAACGTGTATATAGCTCAGCCCCCCCCGGGACAGATGAACGTGTATATAGCTCAGCCCCCCCCCGGGACAGATGAACGTGTATATAGCTCAGCCCCCCCCCCCCCGGGACAGATGAACGTGTATATAGCTCAGCCCCCCCCCCCCCCGGGACAGATGAACGTTGTATATAGCTCAGCCCCCCCCCGGGACAGATGAACATGTATATAGCTCAGCCCCCCCCCCGGGACAGATCAACGTGTATATAGCTCAGCCCCCCCCCGGGACAGATGAACTAGTATATAGCTCAGCCCCCCCCCGGGACAGATCAACGTGTATATAGCTCAGCCCCCCCCCCGGGACAGATGAACATGTATATAGCTCAGCCCCCCCCCGGGACAGATGAACGTGTATATAGCTCAGCCCCCCCGGGACAGATGAACATGTATATAGCCCCCCCGGGACAGATGAACGTGTATATAGCTCAGCCCCCCCCCGGGACAGATGAACATGTATATAGCTCAGCCCCCCCCCCCGGGACAGATGAACGTGTATATAGCTCAGCCCCCCCCCCCCCCCGGGACAGATGAACGTGTATATAGCTCAGCCCCCCCCCCCCGGGACAGATGAACGTGTATATAGCTCAGCCCCCCCCCGGGACAGATGAACGTGTATATAGCTCAGCCCCCCCCCGGGACAGATGAACGTGTATATAGCTCAGCCCCCCCCCGGGACGGATGAACGTGTATATAGCTCAGCCCCCCCCCGGGACGGATGAACGTGTATATAGCTCAGCCCCCCCCCTGGGACAGATGAACGTGTATATAGCTCAGCCCCCCCCCGGGACAGATGAACGTGTATATAGCTCAGCCCCCCCCCCGGGACAGATGAACGTGTATATAGCTCAGCCCCCCCCCCGGGACAGATGAACGTGTATATAGCTCAGCCCCCCCCCCCGGGACAGATGAACGTGTATATAGCTCAGCCCCCCCCCCGGGACAGATGAACGTGTATATAGCTCAGCCCCCCCCGGGACAGATGAACGTGTATATAGCTCAGCCCCCCCCCCCACCGGGACAGATGAACGTGTATATAGCTCAAGCCCCCCCCCCGGGACAGATGAACGTGTATATAGCTCAGCCCCCCCCGGGACAGATGAACGTGTATATAGCTCAGCCCCCCCCCCCCCCCCGGGACGGATGAACGTGTATATAGCTCAGCCCCCCCCCGGGACAGATGAACGTGTATATAGCTCAGCCCCCCCCGGGACAGATGAACGTGTATATAGCTCAGCCCCCCCCCCCCGGGACAGATGAACGTGTATATAGCTCAGCCCCCCCGGGACAGATGAACGTGTATATAGCTCAGCCCCCCCCCCCCGGGACAGATGAACGTGTATATAGCTCAGCCCCCCCCCCGGGACAGATGAACGTGTATATAGCTCAGCCCCCCCCCGGGAACAGATGAACGTGTATATAGCTCAGCCCCCCCCCCCGGGACAGATGAACGTGTATATAGCTCAGCCCCCCCCCCCGAGACAGATGAACGTGTATATAGCTCAACCCCCCCCCCCGGGACAGATGAACGTGTATATAGCTCAGCCCCCCCCCGGGACAGATGAACGTGTATATAGCTCAACCCCCCCCCCCGGGACAGTGAACGTGTATATAGCTCAGCCCCCCCCCCAGGACAGATGAACGTGTATATAGCTCAACCCCCCCCCCGGGACAGATGAACGTGTATATAGCTCAGCCCCCCCCCCCAGGACAGATGAACGTGTATATAGCTCAACCCCCCCCCCGGGACAGATGAACGTGTATATAGCTCAGCCCCCCCCCCCAGGACAGATACAGATGAACGTGTATATAGCTCAGCCCACCCCCGGGACAGATGAACGTGTATATAGCTCAGCCCCCCCCCCCGGGACAGATGAACGTGTATATAGCTCAGCCCCCCCCCCCCCGGGACAGATGAACGTGTATATAGCTCAACCCCCCCCCCGGGACAGGTGAAGCGTATATAGCTCAGCCCCCCCCCCAGGACAGATGAACGTGTATATAGCTCAACCCCCCCCCGGGACAGATGAACGTGTATATAGCTCAGCCCCCCCCCCCAGGCAGATACAGATGAACGTGTATATAGCTCAACCCCCCCCGGGACAGGTGAATGTGTATATAGCTCAGTCCCCCCCCGGGACAGATGAACGTGTATATAGCCCCCCCCGGGACAGATGAACATGTATATAGCCCCCCCCCGGGACAGATGAACGTGTATATAGCCCCCCCCCCGGGACAGATGAACGTGTATATAGCTCAGCAGTCAGTGGAGTGTGCGCTGTCAGGACGCCATATTGGACATTAAGGAAGAGCTCCGGGCAGGCTCTGCGGCCGATGCGGGTGTCGCTCTCTCCCGGCCTCCATGACACTTGTACTGGGCGATATTCTGGAAGCTGAGCGTCTCCAGGTGTCACCATCCTGAGCGGAGAGCGAAGAGCGTCTCCAGGTGTCACCATCCTGAGCGGAGAGCGAAGAGCGTCTCCAGGTGTCACCATCCTGAGCGCAGAGCGATGAGCGTCTCCAGGTGTCACCATCCTGAGCGCAGAGCGATGAGCATCTCCAGGTGTCACCATCCTGAGCGGAGAGCGATGAGCGTCTCCAGGTGTCACCATCCTGAGCGCAGAGCGATGAGCGTCTCCAGGTGTCACCATCCTGAGCGGAGAGCGAAGAGCGTCTCCAGGTGTCACCATCCTGAGCGGAGAGCGATGAGCGTCTCCAGGTGTCACCATCCTGAGCGCAGAGCGAAGAGCGTCTCCAGGTGTCACCATCCTGAGCGGAGAGCGATGAGCGTCTCCAGGTGTCACCATCCTGAGCGGAGAGCGATGAGCGTCTCCAGGTGTCACCATCCTGAGCGCAGAGCGATGAGCGTCTCGAGGTGTCACCATCCTGAGCGGAGAGCGATGAGCGTCTCGAGGTGTCCACCATCCTGAGCGGAGAGCGATGAGCGTCTCGAGGTGTCACCATCCTGAGCGGAGAGCGATGAGCGTCTCGAGGTGTCACCATCCTGAGCGGAGAGTGATGAGCGTCTCCAGGTGTCACCATCCTGAGCGGAGAGCGATGAGCATCTCGAGGTGTCACCATCCTGAGCGCAGAGCGATGAGCGTCTCCAGGTGTCACCATCCTGAGCGGAGAGCGATGAGCATCTCGAGGTGTCACCATCCTGAGCGGAGAGTGATGAGCGTCTCCAGGTGTCACCATCCTGAGCGGAGAGTGATGAGCGTCTCCAGGTGTCACCATCCTGAGTGGAGAGCGATGAGCATCTCGAGGTGTCACCATCCTGAGCGGAGAGCGATGAGCGTCTCCAGGTGTCACCATCCTGAGTGGAGAGCGATGAGCGTCTCCAGGTGTCACCATCCTGAGCGGAGAGCGATGAGCGTCTCGAGGTGTCACCATCCTGTGCGGAGAGTGATGAGCGTCTCCAGGTGTCACCATCCTGAGCGCAGAGCGATGAGCGTCTCCAGGTGTCACCATCCTGAGCGGAGAGCGATGAGCGTCTCGGAGGTGTCACCATCCTAAGCGCAGAGCGATGAGCGTCTCCAGGTGTCACCATCCTGTGCGGAAAGCGAAGAGCGTCTCCAGGTGTCACCATCCTGAGCGGAGAGCGATGAGCGTCTCGAGGTGTCACATCCTGTGCGGAGAGCGATGAGCGTCTCCAGGTGTCACCATCCTAAGCGCAGAGCGAAGAGCGTCTCCAGGTGTCACCATCCTAAGTGCAGAGCGATGAGCGTCTCCAGGTGTCACCATCCTGTGCGGAGAGCGATGAGCGTCTCCAGGTGTCACCATCCTGTGCGGAGAGCGATGAGCGTCTCCAGGTGTCACCATCCTGAGCGCAGAGCGATGAGCGTCTCCAGGTGTCACCATCCTGTGCGCAGAGCGATGAGCGTCTCCAGGTGTCACCATCCTGAGTGGAGAGCGATGAGCGTCTCCAGGTGTCACCATCCTGTGCGGAGAGCGATGAGCGTCTCCAGGTGTCACCATCCTGTGCGGAGAGCGATGAGCGTCTCCAGGTGTCACCATCCTGAGCGAAGAGCGTCTCCAGGTGTCACCATCCTGTGCGGAGAGCGATGAGCGTCTCCAGGTGTCACCATCCTGTGCGGAGAGCGATGAGCGTCTCCAGGTGTCACCATCCTGTGCGCAGAGCGATGAGCATCTCCAGGTGTCACCATCCTGAGCGCAGAGCGATGAGCGTCTCCAGGTGTCACCATCCTGAGCGGAGAGTGATGAGCGTCTCCAGGTGTCACCATCCTGTGCGGAGAGCGATGAGCGTCTCCAGGTGTCACCATCCTGTGCGGAGAGCGATGAGCGTCTCCAGGTATCACCATCCTGTGCGGAGAGCGATGAGCGTCTCCAGGTGTCACCATCCTGTGCGGAGAGCGATGAGCGTCTCCAGGTGTCACCATCCTGAGCGGGAGAGCGATGAGCGTCTCCAGGTGTCACCATCCTGAGCGCAGAGCGATGAGCGTCTCGAGGTGTCACCATCCTGAGCAAAGAGCGATGAGCATCTCCAGGTGTCACCATCCTAAGCGCAGAGCGATGAGCGTCTCCAGGTGTCACCATCCTGAGCGGAGAGCGATGAGCGTCTCCAGGTGTCACCATCCTGTGCGGAGAGCGATGAGTGTCTCCAGGTGTCACCATCCTAAGCGGAGAGCGATGAGCGTCTCCAGGTGTCACCATCCTGAGCGGAGAGCGATGAGCGTCTCCAGGTGTCACCATCCTGAGCGCAGAGCGATGAGCGTCTCGAGGTGTCACCATCCTGAGCAAAGAGCGATGAGCATCTCCAGGTGTCACCATCCTAAGCGCAGAGCGATGAGCGTCTCCAGGTGTCACCATCCTGAGCGGAGAGCGATGAGCGTCTCCAGGTGTCACCATCCTGAGCGCAGAGCGATGAGCGTCTCCAGGTGTCACCATCCTGTGCGGAGAGCGATGAGCATCTCCAGGTGTCACCATCCTGAGCGCAGAGCGATGAGCGTCTCCAGGTGTCACCATCCTGTGCGGAGAGCGATGAGCGTCTCCAGGTGTCACCATCCTGTGCGGAGAGCGATGAGCATCTCCAGGTGTCACCATCCTGTGCGGAGAGCGATGAGTGTCTCCAGGTGTCACCATCCTAAGCGGAGAGCGATGAGCGTCTCCAGGTGTCACCATCCTGAGCGGAGAGCGATGAGCGTCTCCAGGTGTCACCATCCTGAGCGCAGAGCGATGAGCGTCTCGAGGTGTCACCATCCTGAGCAAAGAGCGATGAGCATCTCCAGGTGTCACCATCCTAAGCGCAGAGCGATGAGCGTCTCCAGGTGTCACCATCCTGAGCGGAGAGCGATGAGCGTCTCCAGGTGTCACCATCCTGAGCGCAGAGCGATGAGCGTCTCCAGGTGTCACCATCCTGAGCGGAGAGCGATGAGCGTCTCCAGGTGTCACCATCCTGAGCGGAGAGCGATGAGCGTCTCCAGGTGTCACCATCCTGAGCGGAGAGCGATGAGCGTCTCCAGGTGTCACCATCCTGAGCGCAGAGCGATGAGCGTCTCCAGGTGTCACCATCCTGTGCGGAGAGCGATGAGCGTCTCCAGGTGTCACCATCCTGTGCGGAGAGCGATGAGCATCTCCAGGTGTCACCATCCTGTGCGGAGAGCGATGAGTGTCTCCAGGTGTCACCATCCTGAGCAAAGAGCGATGAGCATCTCCAGGTGTCACCATCCTAAGCGCAGAGCGATGAGCGTCTCCAGGTGTCACCATCCTGAGCGGAGAGCGATGAGCGTCTCCAGGTGTCACCATCCTGAGCGCAGAGCGATGAGCGTCTCCAGGTGTCACCATCCTGAGCGGAGAGCGATGAGCGTCTCCAGGTGTCACCATCCTGAGCGGAGAGCGATGAGCGTCTCCAGGTGTCACCATCCTGAGCGGAGAGCGATGAGCGAACTCTCCATCTCTCCTCCTAATCATTCCTCCGGGAGGTCGGCTCCAATCCAAAGGGAAGACGGGGATATCATCCGCCTGCGGCGGGCAGATCGGCTCCGGTGTCGGCTCGTTACACTTGTGACGCTCCTTGAGGGACCAGCAGATGGAGTCGCAGAGGATGGAATGGTGTCATCCGCTGACAGCCGCTCTCCTCATCCATGAAGACAGCGCCCCCGACAGGTGATTCCCGAGACTTCGCTTCATCTCCGGCTGAGATCCCCGACTTTCCAGATCCACGTCGAGGAAAAGACCAGGAGACACCAAGACACCGGAGCTGGGTGACACCAAGATTATACCAGGAAGACACCGGAGCTGGATGACACCAAGATTATCCCAGGAAGACACCGGAGCTGGGTGACACCAAGATTATCCCAGGAAGACACCGGAGCTGGGTGACACCAAGATTATCCCAGAAAGACACCGGAGCTGGGTGACACCAAGATTATCCCAGGAAGACACCGGAGCTGGGTGACACCAAGATTATCCCAGGAAGACACCGGAGCTGGGTGACACCAAGATTATACCAGGAAGACACCGGAGCTGGATGACACCAAGATTATCCCAGGAAGACACCCGAGCTGGGTGACACCAAGATTATCCCAGGAAGACACCGGAGCTGGGTGACACCAAGATTATCCCAGGAAGACACCGGAGCTGGGTGACACCAAGATTATCCCAGGAAGAAACCGGAGCTGGGTGACACCAAGATTATCCCAGGAAGACACCCGAGCTGGGTGACACCAAGATTATCCCAGGAAGACACCGTAGCTGGGTGACACCAAGATTATCCCAGGAAGACACCGGAGCTGGGTGACACCAAGATTATCCCAGGAAGACACCGGAGCTGGGTGACACCAAGATTATCCCTGGGAGCCCAAGCAATCACTATTTAAATTGTTCAGAATGTCAACGCAGAGCCTCACAAATACCCTTCTCATGAGTTCCCTCATCCCGGTGTTCCCACATTCCGGTGATCCCTAATCTCAGTGTTCCCACATTCCGGTGATCCCTAATCTCAGTGTTCCCACATTCCGGAGTTCCCTCATCGAGGTGTTCCCACATCCCAGTGTTCCCACATTCCAGTGTTCCCTCATCCTGGTGTTCCCACATCCCAGAGTTCCCACATTCCAGTGTTCCCACATCCCGGAGTTCCCACATTCCGGTGTTCCCTCATCCCGGAATTCCCACATCCCAGTGTTCCCACATCCCGGTGTTCCCTCATCCCGATGTTCCCACATTCCGGTGTTCCCTCATCCCGGAATTCCCACATCCCAGTGTTCCCTCATCCCGGTGTTCCCTCATCCCGATGTTCCCACATCCCGGTGTTCCCTCATCCCGATGTTCCCACATCCCGGTGTTCCCTCATCCCAATGTTCCCACATCCCAGTGTTCCCACATTCTGGTGTTCCCTCATCCTGGTGTTCCCTCATCCCGGAGTTCCCTCATTCCGGTGTTCCCTCATCCCGGTGTTCCCTCATCCCAGTGTTCCCTCATCCCAGTGTTCCCTCATCCCAGTGTTCCCTCATCCCGGTGTTCCCACATTCTGGTGTTCCCTCATTCCAGTGTTCCCTCATCCCAGAGTTCCCTCATCCCAGTGTTCCCTCATCCCAGAGATCCCTCATCCCGGTGTTCCCACATTCTGGTGTTCCCTCATTCCAGTGTTCCATCATCCCGGTGTTCCCACATTCCGAAGTTCCCTCATCCTGGTGTTCCCTCATCCCGGTGTTCCCACATCCCGGTGTTCCCTCATCCCGGTGTTCCCTCATCCCGGTGTTCTCTCATCCCGGTGTTCCCACATCCCGGTGTTCCCTCATCCCGGTGTTCCCTCATCCCGGTGTTCTCTCATCCCGGTGTTCCCACATTCCAGTGTTCCCTCATCCCAGAGATCCCTCATCCCGGTGTTTCCACATCCTGGTGTTCCCTCATCCCAGAGATACCTCATCCCGGAGATCCCTCATCCTGGAGTTCCCACATTCCGGTGTTCCCACAATCTGGTGTTCCCACATTCTGGTGTTCCCACATCCCGGTGTTCCCTCATCCTGGTGTTCCCACATTCCGGTGTTCCCTCATCCCGGTGTTTCCACATCCCGATGTTCCCACACTCTGGTGTTCCCACATTCCGGTGTTCCTTCATCCTGGTGTTCCCTCATCCCGGTGTTCCCTCATCCCAGAGTTCCCACATTCTGGTGTTCCCTCACCCCGGTGTTCCCACATTCCGGAGTTCTCTAATCCTGGAGATCCCTCATCCTGGTGTTCCCTCATCCCGGTGTTTCCTCATCCTGAAGTTCCCACATTCCGGTGTTGCCTCATCCCGGTGTTCCCACATTCCGGTGTTCCCTCATCCCGGTTTCCCACGTTCTGGTGTTCCCACATTCCGGTGTTCCCTCATCCCGGTGTTCCCACATCCCGATGTTCCCACACTCTGGTGCTCCCACATTCCAGTGTTTCCTCATCCCGGTGTTCCCACATTCCGGTGTTCCCACATTCTGGTGTTCCCACATTCCGGTGTTCCCTCATCCCGGAGATCCCTCATCCTGGTGTTCCCACATCCCGGTGTTCCCTCATCCTGGTGTTCCCACATCCCGGTGTTCCCACATTCCGGTGTTCCCTCATCCAGGAGTGCCCTCATCCTGGTGTTCCCGGGCCCCGCACTGCTCGGCAGCCATGTTGAGGGGGAGGTTGGAGCCCCCGACACAAACAGGTTGAAGTTCTGATGAGTTGAGTCGGCTCCGGCGGCTGTGAAGTGACACCATCATAAGATCCGAATTCTGAGGTTTCTGCAGAATGGAGGCCAAAAATATCTGCCTTTTACACCCCGAGAAGAGGCACAAGGCGGGCGCACCGGACGGGGGCTCTGCACCCATCACATACATCAGAGATATGACATCACATCCCCCCCCTACCTCCACCCAACACTGCATCCAGAACTGTCTGTGATGTCCTATAACATGGGGAATATCATGTGCAATCCAGCACAGTGTGCAGAGCTACATGGAGTATGTAATGTACAACACAGTGTACAGGGCTACATGGAGTATGTAATGTACAGCACAGTGTACAGAGCAACATGGAGTATGTAATGTACAGCACAGTGTACAGGGCTACATGGAGTATGTAATGTACAACACAGTGTACAGGGCTACATGGAGTATGTAATGTACAGCACAGTGTACAGAGCTACATGGAGTATGTAATGTACAACACAGTGTACAGGGCTACATGGAGTATGTAATGTACAGCACAGTGTACAGAGCTACATGGAGTATGTAATGTACAACACAGTGTACAGGGCTACATGGAGTATGTAATGTACAACACAGTGTACAGGGCTACATGGAGTATGTAATGTACAGCACAGTGTACAGAGCTACATGGAGTATGTAATGTACACCACAGTGTACAGAGCAACATGGAGTATGTAATGTACAACACAATGTACAGGGCTACATGGAGTATGTAATGTACAGCACAGTGTACAGAGCTACATGGAGTATGTAATGTACAGCACAGTGTACAGGGCTACATGGAGTATGTAATGTACAGCACAGTGTACAGGGCTACATGGAGTATGTAATGTACAGCACAGTGTACAGGGCTACATGGAGTATGTAATGTACAGCACAGTGTCTCCCAGTTTTTTCAGGTAGGACCGATTACTCCAATAAGCTGTTTGTGTTTCTTTGTTGCAATAAGGACTGACATGTTCCCCACACATCCTGAAAGAGGACCCGTCACCGGGACATTCCCCAGAATGAAAGAGGACCCCTCACCGGGACATTCACCAGAGTGAAAGAGGACCCCTCACCGGGACATTCCCCAGAATGAAAGAGGACCCCTCACCGGGACATTCCCCAGAATGAAAGAGGACCCGTCACCGGGACATTCCCCAGAATGAAAGAGGACCATCACCGGGACATTCACCATAATAAAAGAGGACCCGTCACCGGGACATTCACCATAATAAAAGAGGACCCGTCACCGGGACATTCCCCAGAATGAAAGAGGACCCGTCACCGGGACATTCACCAGAATGAAAGAGGACCATCACCGGGACATTCCCCAGATTGAAAGAGGACCCGTCACCGGGACATTCCCCAGAATGAAAGAGGACCCCTCACCGGGACATTCCCCAGAATGAAAGAGGACCCGTCACCGGGACATTCCCCAGAACGAAAGAGGACCCGTCACCGGGACATTCCCCAGATTGAAAGAGGACCCGTCACCGGGACATTCCCCAGAATGAAAGAGGACCATCACCGGGACATTCCCCAGAACGAAAGAGGACCCGTCACCGGGACATTCCCCAGAATGAAAGAGGACCATCACCGGGACATTCCCCAGAACGAAAGAGGACCCGTCACCGGGACATTCCCCAGAACGAAAGAGGACCCGTCACCGGGACATTCCCCAGAATGAAAGAGGACCCGTCACCGGGACATTCCCCAGAATGAAAGAGGACCCGTCACCGGGACATTCCCCAGATCGAAAGAGGACCATCACCGGGACATTCACCATAATAAAAGAGGACCCGTCACCGGGACATTCCCCAGAACGAAAGAGGACCCGTCACCGGGACATTCCCCAGAACGAAAGAGGACCCGTCACCGGGACATTCCCCAGAACGAAAGAGGACCCGTCACCGGGACATTCCCCAGAATGAAAGAGGACCCGTCACCGGGACATTCCCCAGAGTGAAAGAGGACCCGTCACCGGGACATTCCCCAGAGTGAAAGAGGACCCGTCACCGGGACATTCCCCAGATTGAAAGAGGACCCGTCACCGGGACATTCCCCAGAACGAAAGAGGACCCGTCACCGGGACATTCCCCAGAACGAAAGAGGACCATCACCGGGACATTCCCCAGAACGAAAGAGGACCCGTCACCGGGACATTCCCCAGAATGAAAGAGGACCCGTCACCGGGACATTCCCCAGAACGAAAGAGGACCCGTCACCGGGACATTCCCCAGAACGAAAGAGGACCCGTCACCGGGACATTCCCCAGATTGAAAGAGGACCCGTCACCGGGACATTCCCCAGAATGAAAGAGGACCCGTCACCGGGACATTCCCCAGAACGAAAGAGGACCATCACCGGGACATTCCCCAGAACGAAAGAGGACCCGTCACCGGGACATTCCCCAGAATGAAAGAGGACCCGTCACCGGGACATTCCCCAGAGTGAAAGAGGACCCGTCACCGGGACATTCCCCAGAGTGAAAGAGGACCCGTCACCGGGACATTCCCCAGAACGAAAGAGGACCCGTCACCGGGACATTCCCCAGAATGAAAGAGGATCCGTCACCGGGACATTCCCCAGAATGAAAGAGGACCCGTCACCGGGACATTCCCCAGAATAAAAGAGGATCCGTCACCGGGACATTCCCCAGAATGAAAGAGGACCCGTCACCGGGACATTCCCCAGAATGAAAGAGGACCCGTCACCGGGACATTCCCCACAATAAAAGAGGACCCGTCAATGGGACATTCCCCAGAATGAAAGAGGACCCGTCACCGGGACATTCCCCATAATAAAAGAGGACCCGTCACCGGGACATTCCCCATAATAAAAGAGGACCCGTCACCGGGACATTCCCCGGAATGAAAAAGGACCCGTCACCGGGACATGTTGTCCATGATTAGAGAATGATCTGTTCTCTCCATGGGCCATAATCAGGGGGTAGAAGGCTTGTCCTTAGTCCCTTCCTGAAGTCCCTGTCCTTGTCGGGTCCGTCACATATTTTCCCCCTCAAAAGTAGACTAACCAGTTCCCAGACCTCCACCTAGACTGGGCATGCGTTAGTTGGGCAAAGTGAACCCACATGGTCAATCCACACGATCTCTATTATTGGTGGCAGGGAAGAGTTGTCACCGGTAGTTGTGGAGCAGAGGTGGTGGACCCTCTGGCCAGCTTCTAGCACTTCAGCTCAGAGGTCTTTACCATTCCAGGACTCAATCTGCTTCTGGGGAGAAAGGCCGACTGCCCCATCACCCTGGAGTCATGAAGACAGGGTAGGTGCTAGACAGAGACCACTCTGCCCTGCTGGGGACCCCACATCCTCTGCTCTGGCTGACTGTTGGGGAGGAAGGACAACCACCTCCTCTCCCAGACTGTGGACTTGCCGCTGGGGAGGGAGGACGACTTTCTCCCCTCCCTGGTCCTTGAACTGCCACTGGGGAGATGAGCCAGCTGCTCCATCTCCTGGACTCCCAGACTCCTGCTGCAGAGCAAGGATGCCTTCCTTCACTCCCGAGTCCCTGAACTGCCACGGGGAAGGGAAGATGACCGCCTCTACTCCTTGGGCCCCCGGAACTGCTGTGGGTGTCAGGCAGAGGTCTTGGACCATCTGTCCTCTTGCCAACACTTCTGCTGGGGTTAGGATATCCACTGTATCGGTCTGCTGCTGGGTAGAGGGCCAACTGCCCCAACTCCATGAAGCCATGAAGACATGGTAGGTGCTGGATAGAGGGCAGCTCTGTCCTGTTGCCAACACTTCAGCTGCGGACCCCAAATCCTCCACTGTGGCTGACTGTTGATGAGGGAGGATGACCACCTCCTCTCCCGGACTATGGACTGGCTGCTGGGGAGATGAGCCAGTTGCTCCTTCTCCTGTACCCTCATTCGGCTGTTGGGACGACATTTCTCTGGTACTGTCTCCCTGGTACAGAGATCTTTGCTGGGGAGGGGAAACAATTTCCTCTGCTCTGGCTGACCGTTGGGGAGGGAGGATGACCACCTCCTCTTCCAGAGTGTGGAACTGCCGCTGGGGAGATGAAACGCTGACTACTTCTCCCTGAGGTTCCCGTGTCACTGTAGGTGTTGGGCAGAGGTCTTGGACTCTCTGTCCTGTTGCCAGCTCTTCTGCTGGGACTGTGTATGGGCAGAGACAGGCGGTACTCAGCTGGGTTTAGGAGTTCCACTGTTTTGGCCTGTTGCTGGGGAGAAGTGCTCCTCACCCTGGCTACCAGGAGCTCTGGAAGTGCTGTTGGTGCTGGGCAGAGGTCAGTGGTGCTCCGATCCCATGCTCTGCCCTGATGCCAGCTCTTTCGCTGGGAAACAAAATGAAAATTTGGTGGCCTCGTACAAATCCTCCAGGGCCACCGATTGTTGTAGGCAGAGGCCAGCTGTGCTCTGCCTTGATGCCAACTGTTCTGTTGGAGGCTCACTGGGTTGTTCCTCCTTAGCAAAGTCTACGAAAAGCCCAGTCTCTGAGATTGCTGAAAATCCCGGGCATGGGCTGGTGCTTTGGCGGGGGACTCATAATCCATACCATCCATGGGGGTTGGGATCTACTGTTGGGCTTCCTAGAACAGTCCTTTATATGTTGGTTCCCATTCTTGTGTAACTATAAAGTCCAAGTCACGGCTCAATCCGAGCTCACGGGGGAGTCCCAACTCCCTACAATGTGGATGTCCTCCTATCTCCACTCCACTGTACTACCGAAATATGGATCAATTATCAATCAATAGTCGGAGGTCTCTCCATGGGATCGGAGGCGGAGCTCTCTCCATGGGATCGGAGGAGGAGCTCTCTTCATGGGATCGGAGGCGGAGCTCTCTTCATGGGATCGGAGGAGGAGCTCTCTTCATGGGATCGGAGGAGGAGCTCTCTTCATGGGATCGGAGGCGGAGCTCTCTCCATGGGATCGGAGGAGGAGCTCTCTTCATGGGATCGGAGGCGGAGCTCTCTCCATGGGATCGGAGGAGGAGCTCTCTTCATGGGATCGGAGGCGGAGCTCTCTCCATGGGATCGGAGGCGGAGCTATCTCCATGGGATCGGAGGAGGAGCTCTCTCCATGGGATCGAAGGAGGGGCTCTCTCCATGGGATTGGAGGCGGAGCTCTCTCCATAGGATCGGAGGCGGGGCTCTCTCCATGGGATCAGAGGCGGAGCTCTCTCCATGGGATCGGAGGCGGAGCTCTCTCCATGGGCCATAATCCCCTCCAAAAGCCCCTGTACTGCTTGGGTCTGTCACACCAACTGGCTCTGATTTTCAGGAAATTGCTCCAGAGTTGGATCTCTAGATTGTCGTTTTGTTTGGAATTGTTTGCACCGCATCGGTCATGTGACGAGATGTCACTGCACATCTGGATGGATAACGCCGGAAATATTCAAGGCTCCCAGATCCACAACCATGGAATGTGGGACAATCCAACATACAACAAGATTCTACAATGATGATGTCATGTTCTCCAGGAGAGGCAGAGAGGAGGGGCACCGTCACATGACATCATCATCATCCAGAGGAGGAGCACCGTCACATGACATCATCACCATCCAGAGGAGGGGCACCGTCACATGACATCATCATCATCCAGAGGAGGGGCACCGTCACATGACATCATCATCATCCAGAGGAGGGGCACCGTCAAATGACATCATCATCATCCATAGGAGGCGCACCGTCACATGACATCATCATCTAGAGGAGGGGCACCGTCACATGACATCATCATCATCCAGAGAAAGGGCACCATCACATATCATCATCATCATCTAGAGGAGGGGCACCGTCACATGACATCATCATCATCCAGAGGAGGGGCACCGTCACATGACATCATCATCCAGAGGAGGGGCACCGTCACATGACATCATCATCATCCAGAGCGCACAATCACATGACATCATCATCCAGAGGAGGCGCACAATCACATGACATCATCATCATCCATAGGAGGGGCACCGTCACATGACATCATCATCATCCAGAGCGCACAATCACATGACATCATCATCCAGAGGAGGCGCACAATCACATGACATCATCATCATCCATAGGAGGGGCACCGTCACATGACATCATCATCATCCAGAGCGCACAATCACATGACATCATCATCCAGAGGAGGCGCACAATCACATGACATCATCATCATCCATAGGAGGGGCACCGTCACATGACATCATCATCATCATCCAGCCAAGCCGCACTGTCACATCTGCTTTGTACCAGGTGATGAGGATGAGCCCCATTGTGACATTGTTCCCCGAATCCTTAGTCCGGTAGGGTCATGGCTCCCTCTGGATGCTGCTAACCCAATCCCCCCCATATGTAGACACAGAAATATCCCATGACCAGCACAGATTTCTGGATTGTTCCGAAGGTCGCTGACCCGCCTGCGCACATTACTACGCCATGCGCCTCTTCTGACCTGGAGCGGTTCCTCTCACTCATTGAAAGTGTAGATTTCTGTTACTGCGGAATGTCAAATGTTCTCTGCAGCCAAATACAAAGAGCCAAGCTCACCGCTCTACGGGAAGGTCGTTGTGGGCTCCGGGCGCTCGCGGATTGTCATAGGTTTGCGTCCTTTTTTATTTTGTGGAATGAATTCGATGTTACGATTGATGGGACGAATATTATAGGAAGAGTGTTGAGAGGAGGGAGCCAGATGTCCAAGATCTCATCTTCCATCCTCCATGGAGGAAATCAGGAGATTCCAAGATGTTCACTCAATGGAGGCCTCAGGGAGAGAGGGATGTCCTCATAACTGGTCCAGGAGATGGAACTGGTACTAGATATGTCATGACCTGGAGACCACCGCTACTAGATATGTCATGATCTGGAGACCACCGCTACTAGATATGTCATGATCTGGAGACCACCGCTACTAGATATGTCATGATCTGGAGACCACCGCTACTAGATATGTCAAGACCTGGAGACCACCGCTACTAGATATGTCATGACCTGGAGACCACCGCTACTAGATATGTCATGACCTGGAGACCACCGCTACTAGATATGTCATGACCTGGAGACCACCGCTACTAGATATGTCATGACCTGGAGACCACCGCTACTAGATATGTCATGATCTGGAGACCACCGCTACTAGATATGTCATGATCTGGAGACCACCGCTACTAGATATGTCATGACCTGGAGACCACCGCTACTAGATATGTCATGATCTGGAGACCACCGCTACTAGATATGTCATGATCTGGAGACCACCGCTACTAGATATGTCATGACCTGGAGACCACCGCTACTAGATATGTCATGATCTGGAGACCACCGCTACTAGATATGTCATGACCTGGAGACCACCGCTACTAGATATGTCAAGACCTGGAGACCACCGCTACTAGATATGTCATGACCTGGAGACCACCGCTACTAGATATGTCATGACCTGGAGACCACCGCTACTAGATATGTCATGACCTGGAGACCACCGCTACTAGATATGTCATGACCTGGAGACCACCGCTACTAGATATGTCATGATCTGGAGACCACCGCTACTAGATATGTCATGACCTGGAGACCACCGCTACTAGATATGTCATGACCTGGAGACCACCGCTACTAGATATGTCATGACCTGGAGACCACCGCTACTAGATATGTCATGATCTGGAGACCACCGCTACTAGATATGTCATGATTTGGACACTACCGCTACTAGATATGTCATGATCTGGAGACCACCGCTACTAGATATGTCATGACCTGGAGACCACCGCTACTAGATATGTCATGACCTGGAGACTACCGCTACTAGATATGTCATGACCTGGAGACCACCGCTACTAGATATGTCATGACCTGGAGACCACCGCTACAAGATATGTCATGATCTGGAGACCACCGCTACTAGATATGTCATGATCTGAGGACCACCTCTACTAGATATGTCATAACCTGGAGACCACCGCTACTAGATATGTCATGATCTGGAGACCACCGCTACAAGATATGTCATGATCTGGAGACCACCGCTACTAGATATGTCATGATCTGAGGACCACCTCTACTAGATATGTCATGACCTGGAGACCACCGCTACTAGATATGTCATGACTTGGAGACCACCGCTACTAGATATGTCATGATCTGGAGACTACCGCTACTAGATATGTCATGACCTGGAGACCACCGCTACTAGATATGTCATGACCTGGAGACCACCGCTACAAGATATGTCATGATCTGGAGACCACCGCTACTAGATATGTCATGATCTGAGGACCACCGCTACTAGATATGTCATGATCTGAGGACCACCTCTACTAGATATGTCATAACCTGGAGACCACCGCTACTAGATATGTCATGACCTGGAGACCACCACTACAAGATATGTCATGATCTGGAGACCACCGCTACTAGATATGTCATGATCTGAGGACCACCTCTACTAGATATGTCATGACCTGGAGACCACCGCTACTAGATATGTCATGACTTGGAGACCACCGCTACTAGATATGTCATGACTTGGAGACCACCGCTACTAGATATGTCATGATCTGGAGACTACCGCTACTAGATATGTCATGACCTGGAGACCACCGCTACTAGATATGTCATGACCTGAAGACCACCGCTACTAGATATGTCATGACTTGGAGACCACCGCTACTAGATATGTCATGATCTGGAGACTACCGCTACTAGATATGTCATGACCTGGAGACCACCGCTACTAGATATGTCATGACCTGGAGACCACCGCTACAAGATATGTCATGATCTGGAGACCACCGCTACTAGATATGTCATGATCTGAGGACCACCTCTACTAGATATGTCATGACCTGGAGACCACCGCTACTAGATATGTCATGACCTGGAGACCACCGCTACAAGATATGTCATGATCTGGAGACCACCGCTACTAGATATGTCATGATCTGAGGACCACCTCTACTAGATATGTCATGACCTGGAGACCACCGCTACTAGATATGTCATGACTTGGAGACCACCGCTACTAGATATGTCATGATCTGGAGACTACCGCTACTAGATATGTCATGACCTGGAGACCACCGCTACTAGATATGTCATGACCTGGAGACCACCGCTACTAGATATGTCATGATCTGGAGACCACCGCTACTAGATATGTCTTGATCTGGAGACCACCGCTACTAGATATGTCTTGATCTGGACACTACCACTACTAGATATGTCATGACCTGGAGACCACCGCTACTAGATATGTCATGACCTGGAGACCACCGCTACTAGATATGTCATGACCTGGAGACCACCGCTACTAGATATGTCATGATCTGGAGACCACCGCTACTAGATATGTCTTGATCTGGAGACCACCGCTACTAGATATGTCATGATTTGGACACTACCACTACTAGATATGTCATAACCTGGAGACCACCGCTACTAGATATGTCATGACCTGGAGACCACCGCTACTAGATATGTCATGACCTGGAGACTACCGCTACTAGATATGTCATGACCTGGAGACCACCGCTACTAGATATGTCATGACCTGGAGACCACCGCTACAAGATATGTCATGATCTGGAGACCACCGCTACTAGATATGTCATGATCTGAGGACCACCTCTACTAGATATGTCATAACCTGGAGACCACCGCTACTAGATATGTCATGACCTGGAGACCACCACTACAAGATATGTCATGATCTGGAGACCACCGCTACTAGATATGTCATGATCTGAGGACCACCTCTACTAGATATGTCATGACCTGGAGACCACCGCTACTAGATATGTCATGATCTGGAGACCACCGCTACTAGATATGTCATGACCTGGAGACCACCGCTACAAGATATGTCATGATCTGGAGACCACCGCTACTAGATATGTCATGACCTGGAGACCACCGCTACAAGATATGTCATGATCTGGAGACCACCGCTACTAGATATGTCATGATCTGAGGACCACCTCTACTAGATATGTCATGACCTGGAGACCACCGCTACTAGATATGTCATGACCTGGAGACCACCACTACAAGATATGTCATGATCTGGAGACCACCGCTACTAGATATGTCATGATCTGAGGACCACCTCTACTAGATATGTCATGACCTGGAGACCACCGCTACTAGATATGTCATGACTTGGAGACCACCGCTACTAGATATGTCATGATCTGGAGACCACCGCTACTAGATATGTCATGATCTGGAGACTACCGCTACTAGATATGTCATGACCTGGAGACCACCGCTACTAGATATGTCATGACCTGGAGACCACCGCTACTAGATATGTCATGACCTGGAGACCACCGCTACAAGATATGTCATGATCTGGAGACCACCGCTACTAGATATGTCATGATCTGAGAACCACCTCTACTAGATATGTCATGACCTGGAGACCACCGCTACTAGATATGTCATGACTTGGAGACCACCGCTACTAGATATGTCATGACCTGGAGACCACCGCTACTAGATATGTCATGATCTGGAGACTACCGCTACTAGATATGTCATGACCTGGAGACCACCGCTACTAGATATGTCATGATCTGGAGACCACCGCTACTAGATATGTCATGACCTGGACACCACTACTAAGCAACAATGTTGATATAAGGTCCATCCCCCGTACCATGACACCAGGACAACACGGCCACCATACTACAGGAGGCAGAGCACCACCACATTTCCTGATGCAGAGAAAGCCAGGCTGGAAGACCCCCAAATATTACCAAATTATTAGACTTACAAGACCGGCTCACCAGAGACGGAGAGATATTCAGGCATTGAGAGTATCTGTATTACCAGACAGAGGGTGGCGCTCTGATGATCGCAGGGTCCATATTACAGAGTATGGGTGGTCTGTGAGTGCCGCATCTGGACTGCCATGGTTTGGGGGATGCAGAGTGGTCAGTGATCCCCAGTCCCAATATACAAAGACCCCCAGTCCCAATGTATAATGACTCTCAGTCCCACTGTATAATGATCCCCAGTCAAAATGTACTATGGTCCTCAGTCCCTCCAGCAAGACCCAAGTCGCAATGGATAATGACCCCCAGTCCCTCTGGCAGGACCCCAGATACATGAATGGTGACCCTCAGTCCCAGTGGATGACCCCTAGCCCCATGGATAGTGACCCCCAGTCCCTCTGGCAGGACCCCAGATACATGAATGGTGACCCTCAGTCCCAGTGGATGACCCCTAGCCCCATGGATAATGGCCCCCAGTTCCAATGTATAATGACCCCCAATCCTATTATTTAATGACCTTGAGTCCCAGTGGGTAATGACCCCCAGTCCCTTCAGCAGGACCCCAGATACATGAATGGTGACCCTCAGCCCTAATGTATAATTAACCCCAGCCCCGTGGATAATGGACCCCAGTCCCAATGTAAGAGGACCTCCAGCCCCATGGATAATGGCCCCCAGTCCCAAAGTATAATGACCCCCAGTCCCATTATATAATAACTCCCAATAGGTAATGATCCCCAAACCCCTCTGGCAGGACCCAAATGCATGAATGATAACCCCCAGTCCCATTGTATAATGACCCCCCAGTCCCAATGTATAATGACCCCCGAGCCCCGTGGATAATGGTCCCCAGTGCCAATGAACAGTGGGAGGAGAGACCTCCAGCTTGGGAAAGAGCACCACCAATGGGGGGAGAATGAGAAGACACCTTCAGCATTATATTCTGTCCCAGGACAGATGGAGGGTCATGTGATGAGCACTGATCCCGGGGCCTGTAGGAGGAGGAGGGCCACAAATGAGGACTGACCATCAATTTGATGAATGTATCCACTTCTCTAGCAGGTTCCTGCACTGAATGTTGTCATTGATTTCCAGCAGCTGGGTAGATTTGAATGGACCGGCACCGCAGAGGATCCGGTCACTGAGTAGTCTGGGGGGGGGGGTGCTCAGTCAGAAGAGGGAGAGTGTTGTCGGTGACCCCGAATGATGGATACAAGATGATAAGGAAGAACTCCGGCGGTGTGGCCCCTGGGCAGCGGCATTTTGATGCGTTGGGGCGGTAATGACACAATTGTTCCATCTGCTCCTCACTAATAGTTTATCAATATCTTGTTATTTCAGAGATAAATGTCACCGCGGCGGAAATTCCTCATCCCCAGAATAGATTCCATCGACAGCCGGAGAATTTCCCACCAGGAGAGAGATTGGAAAACCTCCGGAGTCCGCAGACAGAAAATTCTACATTAACTCTTCATGTACAGGAGACGCCGCTCACCGCCATGACTACTGACCCCCACCGGGCTCAGCATATTAACACTGGCTGCATGCTTGTTCTGAGGTAGGTATCCCAGCATGGGGGAGGCCGCTTCCATATTTCTGGCCTGACAGGTTCACTTTATGAGCAGTCACAGGCCGGCTCTATTACCCTGGCAGGGAAGGGGTTAATTCACACACTAATCAAAGCCTCAGTCAGTGAAGGGTTAAATCTGCAGCCAGAAACTGACACACTCCAAGTGCTCCTGGACACAATCCACCTGGGGCAGGTCTGAGCATGTTCCTATGCTGCCACCACCTGGTCACTATTAAAACTGCATCACAACTCATAGACTGGGATATAATAGAGGGACGGAGGGGGGATCGGGGTATAATAGAGGGACGGAGGGGGGATCGGGGTACAATAGAGGGACGGAGGGGGGATCGGGGTATAATAGAGGGACGGAGGGGGGATCGGGGTATAATAGAGGGACGGAGGGGGGTATAATAGAGGGACGGAGGGGGGATTGGGGTATAATAGAGGGACGGAGGGGGGATCGGGGTATAATAGAGGATGGAGGGGGGATCGGGATATAATAGAGGGACGGAGGGGGGATCGGGATATAATAGAGGGACGGAGGGGGGATTAGGGTATAATAGAGGATGGAGGGGGGATCGGGGTATAATAGAGGGACGGAGGAGGGATCGGGGTATAATAGAGGGACGGAGGGGGGGATCGGGGTATAATAGAGGGACGGAGGGGGGGATCGGGGTATAATAGAGGGACGGAGGGGGGGATCGGGGTATAATAGAGGGACGGAGGGGGGATCGGGGTATAATAGAGGGACGGAGGGGGGGATCGGGGTATAATAGAGGGACGGAGGGGGGATCGGGGTATAATAGAGGGACGGAGGGGGGATCGGGGTATAATAGAGGGACGGAGGGGGGATCGGGGTATAATGGGGGGGACGGAGGGGGGATCGGGGTATAATAGAGGGACGGAGGGGGGATCGGGGTATAATAGAGGGACGGAGGGGGGGATCGGGGTATAATAGAGGGACGGAGGGGGGATCGGGGTATAATAGAGGGACGGAGGGGGGGATCGGGGTATAATAGAGGGACGGAGGGGGGATCGGGGTATAATAGAGGGACGGAGGGGGGATCGGGGTATAATAGAGGGACGGAGGGGGGATCGGGGTATAATAGAGGGACGGAGGGGGGATCGGGGTATAATGGGGGGGACGGAGGGGGGATCGGGGTATAATAGAGGGACGGAGGGGGGATGGGGGTATAATAGAGGGACGGAGGGGGGATCGGGATATAATAGAGGGACAGAGGGGGAATCGGGGTATAATAGAGGGATGGAGGGAGGATCGGGGTACAATAGAGGGACGGAGGGGGGATCGGGGTACAATAGAGGGATGGAGGGGGGATCAGGATATAATAGAGGGACGGAGGGGGGATCGGGGTACAATAGAGGGACGGAGGGGGGATCGGGGTATAATAGAGGGACGGAGGGGGAATCGGGGTATAATAGAGGGACGGAGGGGGGATCGGGGTACAATAGAGGGACGGAGGGGGGGATCGGGGTATAATAGAGGGACGGAGGGGGGAATCGGGGTACAATAGAGGGACGGAGGGGGGATCGGGGTACAATAGAGGGACGGAGGGGGGATCGGGGTACAATAGAGGGACGGAGGGGGGATCGGGGTATAATAGAGGGACGGAGGGGGGATCGGGGTATAATAGAGGGACGGAGGGGGGGTATAATAGAGGGATGGAGGGGGGATGGGGGTATAATAGAGGGACGGAGGAGGGGTATAATAGAGGGACGGAGGAGGGATCGGGGTATAATAGAGGGACGGAGGGGGGATTGGGGTATAATAGAGGGACGGAGGGGGGATTGGGGTATAATAGAGGGACGGAGGGGGGATGGGGGTATAATAGAGGGACGGAGGGGGGATCGGGGTATAATAGAGGGACTGTGGGGGGATCGGGGTATAATAGAGGGACGGAGGGGGGATCGGGGTATAATAGAGGGACGGAGGGGGGATGGGGGTATAATAGAGGGACGGAGGGGGGATGGGGGTATAATAGAGGGACGGAGGGGGGATGGGGGTATAATAGAGGGACGGAGGGGGGATTGGGGTATAATAGAGGGACGGAGGGGGGATTGGGGTATAATAGAGGGACGGAAGGGGGATGGGGGTATAATAGAGTGACGGAGGGGGGATTGGGGTATAATAGAGGGACGGGGGGGGATTGGGGTATAATAGAGGGACGGAAGGGGGATGGGGGTATAATAGAGGGACGGAGGGGGGATTGGGGTATAATCGAAGGACGGAGGAGGGATCGGGGTATAATAGAGGGACGGAGGGGGGATCGGGGTATAATAGAGGGACGGAGGGGGGATCGGGGTATAATAGAGGGACGGAGGGGGGATCGGGGTATTATAGAGGGACGGAGGGGGGATCGGGGTATAATAGAGGGACGGAGGGGGGATCGGGGTATTATAGAGGGACGGAGGGGGGATCGGGGTATAATAGAGGGACGGAGGGGGGATCGGGGTATTATAGAGGACGGAGGGGGGATCGGGGTATAATAGAGGGACGGAGGGGGGATCGGGGTATAATAGAGGGACGGAGGGGGGATCGGGGTATAATAGAGGGACGGAGGGGGGATCGGGGTATAATAGAGGGACGGAGGGGGGATCGGGGTATTATAGAGGGACGGAGGGGGGATCGGGGTATTATAGAGGGACGGAGGGGGGATCGGGGTATAATAGAGGGATGGAGGGGGGGATTGGGGTATAATAAAGGGACGGAGGGGGGATTGGGGTACAGTAGAGGGATGGAGGGGGGATCGGGGTATAATAGAGGGATGGAGAGAGAATTGGGGTTCAATAGAGGGATGGAGGGGGGGATTGGGGTACAATAGAGGGGCGGAGAGGGGATTGGGGTATAATAGAGGGACGGAGGGGGGATTGGGGTATAATAGAGGGACGGAGGGGGGATTGGGGTATAATAGAGGGACGGAGGGGGGATGGGGGTATAATAGAGGGACGGAGGGGGGATCGGGGTGTAATAGAGGGACGGAGGGGGGATCGGGGTATAATAGAGGGACGGAGGAGGGATCGGGGTATAATAGAGGTACAGAGGGGGGATTGGGGTATAATGAGGGGACAGAGGGGGGGTTGGGGTATAATGGAGGAACGGAGGGGGGTTGGGGTATAATAGAGGGACGGAGGGGGGATTGGGGTATAATAGAGGGACGGAGGGGGGATTGGGGTATAATGGGGGGACGGAGGGGGGATCGGGGTATAATGGGGGGGGACAGAGGGGGGGTTGGGGTATAATGGGGGGACAGAGGGGGGATTGGGGTATAATAGAGGGACGGAGGGGGGATTGGGGTATAATAGAGGGACGGAGGGGGGATTGGGGTATAATAGAGGGACGGAGGGGGGATTGGGGTATAATGGGGGGACGGAGGGGGGGTTGGGGTATATTCGAGGGACGGAGGGGGGATTGGGGTATAATGGGGGGATGGAGGGGGGGTTGGGGTATAATAGAGGGACGGAGGGGGGATCGGGGTATAATGGGGGGGACAGAGGGGGGGTTGGGGTATAATGGGGGGACAGAGGGGGGATTGGGGTATAATAGAGGGACGGAGGGGGGATTGGTGTATAATAGAGGGACGGAGGGGGGATTGGGGTATAATAGAGGGACGGAGGGGGGATTGGGGTATAATGGGGGACAGAGGGGGGGTTGGGGTATAATGGGGGGACAGAGGGGGGGGTTGGGATATAATAGAGGGATGGAGGGGGGATTGGGGTATAATGGGGGGACAGAGGGGGGGTTGGGGTATAATGGGGGGACAGAGGGGGGATTGGGGTATAATGGTGGGACAGAGGGGGGGTTGGGGTATAATGGGGGGACAGAGGGGGGATTGGGGTATAATGGGGGACAGAGGGGGGGTTGGGGTATAATGGGGGGACAGAGGGGGGGGTTGGGATATAATAGAGGGATGGAGGGGGGGTTGGGGTATAATAAGGGGGGTGAAATGACCATTTATATACAGTATAGTTGCCTTGGTTTGCCTCGTCTCATTCTTCTTTTCCTCCATCAGGTGGCGCTCTATGACCATTCTTTCCGCAGAGCCCCCCCCATGCTGTATATATATATATCTCTCCTGTGGTTCTATGTGGCGCTGACATATGGTGTAGCGCAGTCCTGGCCGCAGTGAGTTGGTTGGAGATATTTGGTACAGAAATGTTTCTACTTTGTAGAAGGGGGAAGCTCTCCCATTGAACTCACACAGACAAACTCCATGCAGATGTGTCCCAGCCGCCTCCCTGGTCACCCCTCAGCCATCTTGCTGCCTATTTTGTTCAATGATTCCAATATTCTATGACACCAACATGACAAGTAGCGCAGTACAGAGCACATCTCATACTATTCTATCATTTATCACCTCCCAACCCCCACTGCCTCCACCTGATCTGATAGGGGGGTCTGATAAAGGAGATACCCCCCCCCCCATCATACAATAGAGTGTCAGCTCTTCTGCTCAGGAAACTCCCATGTGTATGGGGGGGGGGGGGGTTCCTCCTCTTCTGGTGAAGAATGCATGGAAAGGAGAAGTGAGTTCAGATCTCTGCAGAGTCCCGTCCAGAGGCTGAGCTCCCAGTGCAGGTGAGTTACTGGTCCCAGTATATACCACCCCCCACAGTATATACCCCAGACTGACCTCTGTATACCTGAGCTATATACCCCCGACTGACCTCTGTATACCTGAGCTATATACCCCATACTGACCTCTGTATACTGAGCTATATACCCCATACTGACCTCTGTATACTGAGCTATATACCCCCGACTGACCTCTGTATACCTGAGCTATTAACCCCATACTGACCTCTGTATACCTGAGCTATATACCCCCATACTGACCTCTGTATACCTGAGCTATATACCCCCGACTGACCTCTGTATACCTGAGCTATATACCCCAGACTGACCTCTGTATACCTGAGCTATATACCCCCGACTGACCTCTGTATACTGAGCTATATACCCCCGACTGACCTCTGTATACCTGAGCTATATACCCCAGACTGACCTCTGTATACTGAGCTATATACCCCCATACTGACCTCTGTATACCTGAGCTATATACCCCATACTGACCTCTGTATACCTGAGCTATATACCCCAGACTGACCTCTGTATACCTGAGCTATATACCCCATACTGACCTCTGTATACCTGAGCTATATACCCCATACTGACCTCTGTATACCTGAGCTATATACCCCAGACTGACCTCTGTATACCTGAGCTATATACCCCATACTGACCTCTGTATACCTGAGCTATATACCCCAGACTGACCTCTGTATACCTGAGCTATATACCCCATACTGACCTCTGTATACCTGAGCTATATACCCCATACTGACCTCTGTATACCTGAGCTATATACCCCATACTGACCTCTGTATACCTGAGCTATATACCCCCATACTGACCTCTGTATACCTGAGATATATACCCCAGACTGACCTCTGTATACCTGAGCTATATACCCCATACTGACCTCTGTATACCTGAGCTATATACCCCATACTGACCTCTGTATACCTGAGCTATATACCCCAGACTGACCTCTGTATACCTGAGCTATATACCCTGTACTGACCTCTGTATACCTGAGCTATATACCCCATACTGACCTCTGTATACCTGAGCTATATACCCCATACTGACCTCTGTATACCTGAGCTATATACCCCCGACTGACCTCTGTATACCTGAGCTATATACCCCAGACTGACCTCTGTATACCTGAGCTATATACCCCATACTGACCTCTGTATACCTGAGCTATATACCCCCGACTGACCTCTGTATACCTGAGCTATTAACCCCATACTGACCTCTGTATACCTGAGCTATATACCCCATACTGACCTCTGTATACCTGAGCTATATACCCCAGACTGACCTCTGTATACCTGAGCTATATACCCCATACTGACCTCTGTATACTGAGCTATATACCCCATACTGACCTCTGTATACTGAGCTATATACCCCATACTGACCTCTGTATACCTGAGCTATATACCCCATACTGACCTCTGTATACCTGAGCTATATACCCCATACTGACCTCTGTATACCTGAGCTATATACCCCATACTGACCTCTGTATACCTGAGCTATATACCCCATACTGACCTCTGTATACCTGAGCTATATACCCCAGACTGACCTCTGTATACCTGAGCTATATACCCCATACTGACCTCTGTATACCTGAGCTATATACCCCCATACTGACCTCTGTATACCTGAGCTATATACCCCCGACTGACCTCTGTATACCTGAGCTATATACCCCCATACTGACCTCTGTATACCTGAGCTATATACCCCATACTGACCTCTGTATACCTGAGCTATATACCCCATACTGACCTCTGTATACCTGAGCTATATACCCCATACTGACCTCTGTATACCTGAGCTATATACCCCATACTGACCTCTGTATACCTGAGCTATATACCCCATACTGACCTCTGTATACCTGAGCTATATACCCCAAACTGACCTCTGTATACCTGAGCTATATACCCCATACTGACCTCTGTATACCTGAGCTATATACCCCCAGACTGACCTCTGTATACCTGAGCTATATACCCCATACTGACCTCTGTATACCTGAGCTATATACCCCATACTGACCTCTGTATACTGAGCTATATACCCCATACTGACCTCTGTATACCTGAGCTATATACCCCATACTGACCTCTGTATACCTGAGCTATATACCCCAGACTGACCTCTGTATACTGAGCTATATACCCCCGACTGACCTCTGTATACCTGAGCTATATACCCCATACTGACCTCTGTATACCTGAGCTATATACCCCATACTGACCTCTGTATACCTGAGCTATATACCCCCGACTGACCTCTGTATACCTGAGCTATATACCCCATACTGACCTCTGTATACCTGAGCTATATACCCCATACTGACCTCTGTATACCTGAGCTATATACCCCCGACTGACCTCTGTATACCTGAGCTATATACCCCATACTGACCTCTGTATACCTGAGCTATATACCCCAGACTGACCTCTGTATACCTGAGCTATATACCCCCGACTGACCTCTGTATACCTGAGCTATATACCCCCGACTGACCTCTGTATACCTGAGCTATATACCCCATACTGACCTCTGTATACCTGAGCTATATACCCCCGACTGACCTCTGTATACCTGAGCTATATACCCCCGACTGACCTCTGTATACCTGAGCTATATACCCCATACTGACCTCTGTATACCTGAGCTATATACCCCATACTGACCTCTGTATACCTGAGCTATATACCCCATACTGACCTCTGTATACCTGAGCTATATACCCCCGACTGACCTCTGTATACCTGAGCTATATACCCCATACTGACCTCTGTATACCTGAGCTATATACCCCATACTGACCTCTGTATACCTGAGCTATATACCCCCATACTGACCTCTGTATACCTGAGCTATATACCCCATACTGACCTCTGTATACCTGAGCTATATACCCCAAACTGACCTCTGTATACCTGAGCTATATACCCCAGACTGACCTCTGTATACCTGAGCTATATACCCCAGACTGACCTCTGTATACCTGAGCTATATACCCCATACTGACCTCTGTATACCTGAGCTATATACCCCATACTGACCTCTGTATACCTGAGCTATATACCCCATACTGACCTCTGTATACCTGAGCTATATACCCCATACTGACCTCTGTATACCTGAGCTATATACCCCAGACTGACCTCTGTATACCTGAGCTATATACCCCCGACTGACCTCTGTATACCTGAGCTATATACCCCATACTGACCTCTGTATACCTGAGCTATATACCCCATACTGACCTCTGTATACTGAGCTATATACCCCATACTGACCTCTGTATACTGAGCTATATACCCCATACTGACCTCTGTATACTGAGCTATATACCCCATACTGACCTCTGTATACCTGAGCTATATACCCCAGACTGACCTCTGTATACCTGAGCTATATACCCCCGACTGACCTCTGTATACCTGAGCTATATACCCCCATACTGACCTCTGTATACCTGAGCTATATACCCCATACTGACCTCTGTATACCTGAGCTATATACCCTGTACTGACCTCTGTATACTGAGCTATATACCCCCGACTGACCTCTGTATACCTGAGCTATATACCCCCGACTGACCTCTGTATACCTGAGCTATATACCCCATACTGACCTCTGTATACCTGAGCTATATACCCCATACTGACCTCTGTATACCTGAGCTATATACCCCCGACTGACCTCTGTATACCTGAGCTATATACCCCATACTGACCTCTGTATACCTGAGCTATATACCCCATACTGACCTCTGTATACCTGAGCTATATACCCCCGACTGACCTCTGTATACCTGAGCTATATACCCCATACTGACCTCTGTATACCTGAGCTATATACCCCATACTGACCTCTGTATACCTGAGCTATATACCCCAGACTGACCTCTGTATACCTGAGCTATATACCCCCGACTGACCTCTGTATACCTGAGCTATATACCCCATACTGACCTCTGTATACCTGAGCTATATACCCCATACTGACCTCTGTATACTGAGCTATATACCCCATACTGACCTCTGTATACTGAGCTATATACCCCATACTGACCTCTGTATACTGAGCTATATACCCCATACTGACCTCTGTATACCTGAGCTATATACCCCAGACTGACCTCTGTATACCTGAGCTATATACCCCAGACTGACCTCTGTATACCTGAGCTATATACCCCCATACTGACCTCTGTATACCTGAGCTATATACCCCATACTGACCTCTGTATACCTGAGCTATATACCCCATACTGACCTCTGTATACCTGAGCTATATACCCCAGACTGACCTCTGTATACCTGAGCTATATACCCCATACTGACCTCTGTATACCTGAGCTATATACCCCATACTGACCTCTGTATACCTGAGCTATATACCCCATACTGACCTCTGTATACCTGAGCTATATACCCCATACTGACCTCTGTATACTGAGCTATATACCCCCGACTGACCTCTGTATACCTGAGCTATATACCCCATACTGACCTCTGTATACCTGAGCTATATACCCCATACTGACCTCTGTATACCTGAGCTATATACCCCATACTGACCTCTGTATACCTGAGCTATATACCCTGTACTGTCACCCCTCATGCACTGATCTATATACACTGGACTGCTTCTACACACACCCCTACTATGGGACCCCCACACACACCTCTGCTATGGGGTCCCTACACACACCCCTGCTATGGGGTCCCTAAACACACCTCTGCTATGGGGTCCCTACACACACCCCTACTATGGGACCCCCACACACACCTCTGCTATGGGGTCCCTACACACACCCCTGCTATGGGGTCCCTAAACACACCTCTGCTATAGGGTCCCTACACACACCCCTACTATGGGGTCCCTACACACACCTCTGGCATGGTGTCCCTACACACACCCCTACTATGGGGCCCCTACACACACCTCTGCTATAGGGTCCCTTAACACACCCCTACTATGGGGCCCCTACACACACCTCTGCTATAGGGTCCCTACACACACCTCTGCTATGGGACCCCCACACACACCTCTGCTATGGGGTCCCTACACACACCCCTGCTATGGGGTCCCTACAAACACCTCTGTATGGGGTCCCTACAAACACCTCTGTATGGGGTCCCTACACACACCCCTGCTATGGGGTCCCTACAAACACCTCTGTATGGGGTCCCTACACACACCCCTGCTATGGGGTCCCTACACACACCTCTGTATGGGGTCCCTACACACACCTCTGCTATAGGGTCCCTACACACACCTCTGCTATGGGGTCTCTACACACACCTCTGCTATGGGGTCCCTACACACACCTCTGCTATGGGGTCCCTACACACACCCCTACTATGGGGTCCCTAAACACACCCCTACTATGGGGTCCCTACATACACCCCTGCTATATGGCCCCTATACCCACCGCATGGCTGTTCCTATGAATTTTATATCGGACAGAAATCTTGCAGTGCGCTGTCAGTGATGGGCGCCGTCTGGTTGCTATGGGTTACTGCACTGACTGTGATATTTCCCTTCGCAGGAAACCATGGGGAGCCCCAGGCTGCTTCTCAGCCTACTATTGGTCGGATTTCTTTGCACATCATCCCACCAATTAGATGTCTGCAAGGCCACTGATGGACAGAGTGGTCATCCTGGGCGCCATGGAAGACCTGGACAGAAGGGAGACCAAGGGGACCCCGGTATGAGCCTGACCCCAAGACACCGGGGGCAACACCCCCATCTGCTATTATAATACTCCAGGGTTATAATACGGGTATAGAAGTAGGTGGAGTTGGGAGAAGAGGTGGAGGTATAGGAGTAGGCGGAGTTGGGTTGGAGGTATAGAAGTAGGCGGAGTTGGGAGAAGAGCTGGAGGTATAGGAGTAGGCGGAGTTGGGATAAGAGGTGGAGATATAGGAGTAGGCGGAGTTTGGTTGGAGGTGGAGGTATAGGAGTAGGCGGAGTTGGGATAAGAGGTGGCGTTATAGAAGTAGGCGGAGTTGGGATAAGAGGTGGATGTATAGGAGTAGGCAGAGTTGAGATAAGAAGTGGAGGGACAGAAGTAGGCGAAGTTGGGTTGGAGGTGGAGGTAAAGGAGTAGGCGGAGTTGGGATAAGAAGTGGAGGGATAGAAGTAGGCGGAGTTGGGTTAGAGGTGGAGGTACAGAAGTAGGCGGAGTTAGGAGAAGAGGTGGAGGTATAGGAGTAGGCGGAGTTGGCTTGGAGGTGGAGGTATAGAAGTAGGCGGAGTTGGGTTGGAGGTGGAGGTATAGGAGTATGCGGAGTTGGCTTGGAGGTGGAGGTATAGAAGTAGGCGGAGTTGGGAGAAGAGGTGGAGGTATAGGAGTAGGCGGAGTTGGCTTGGAGGTGGAGGTATAGAAGTATGCGGAGTTGGGAGAAGAGGTGGAGGTATAGGAGTAGGCGGAGTTGGCTTGGAGGTGGAGGTATAGAAGTAGGTGGAGTTGGGAGAAGTGGAGGTATAGGAGCATGCAGAGTTGGCTTGGAGGTGGAGGTATAGAAGTAGGCGGAGTTGGCTTGGAGGTGGAGGTATAGAAGTAGGTGCAGTTGGCTTGGAAGTGGAGGTATAGAAGTAGGCGGAGTTAGGTTGGAGGTGGAGGTATAGAAGTAGGCGGAGTTGGGTTGGAGGTATAGAAGTAGGCGGAGTTGGGTTGGAGGTATATAAGTAGGCGGAGTTGGGTTGGAGGTATAGAAGTAGGCGGAGTTGGGTTGGAGGTATAGAAGTAGGCGGAGTTGGGTTGGAGGTATAGAAGTAGGCAGAGTTGGGTTGGAGGTATAGAAGTAGGCGGAGTTGGGTTGGAGGTATAGAAGTAGGCGGAGTTGGGTTGGAGGTATAGAAGTAGGCGGAGTTGGGTTGGAGGTATAGAAGTAGGCAGAGTTGGGTTGGAGGTATAGAAGTAGGCGGAGTTGGGTTGGAGGTATAGAAGTAGGCAGAGTTGGGTTGGAGGTATAGAAGTAGGCGGAGTTGGGTTGGAGGTATAGAAGTAGGTGGAGTTAGGTTGGAGGTGGAGGTATAGAAGTAGGTGGAGTTGGGTTGGAGGAATAGAAGTAGGTGGAGTTGGGTTGGATGTGGAGGTATAGAAGTAGGTGGAGTTGGGTTGGAGGAATAGAAGTAGGTGGAGTTGGGTTGGAGGTATAGAAGTAGGTGGAGTTGGGTTGGATGTGGAGGTATAGAAGTAGGTGGAGTTGGGTTGGAGGTATAGAAGTAGGTGGAGTTGGGTTGGATGTGGAGGTATAGAAGTAGGTGGAGTTGGGTTGGAGGTATAGAAGTAGGTGAAGTTGGGTTGGAGGTATAGAAGTAGGTGGAGTTGGGTTGGAGGTATAGAAGTAGGTGGACTTGGGTTGGAGGTATAGAAGTAGGTGGAGTTGGGTTGCAGGTATAGAAGTAGGTGGAGTTGGGTTGCAGGTATAGAAGTAGGCGGAGTTGGGTTGCAGGTATAGAAGTAGGCGGAGTTGGGTTGGAGGTATAGAAGTAGGTGGAGTTGGGTTGGAGGTATAGAAGTAGGTGAAGTTGGGTTGGAGGTGGAGGTATAGAAGTAGGCGGAGTTGGGTTGGAGGTATAGAAGTAGGCGGAGTTGGGTTGGAGGTATAGAAGTAGGCGGAGTTGGGTTGGAGGTATAGAAGTAGGCAGAGTTGGGTTGGAGGTATAGAAGTAGGTGGAGTTGGGTTGGAGGTGGAGGTATAGAAGTAGGTGGAGTTGGGTTGGACGTGGAGGTATAGAAGTAGGTGGAGTTGGGTTGGGTTGGAGGTATAGAAGTAGGTGGAGTTGGGTTGGAGGTATAGAAGTAGGTGGAGTTAGGTTGGATGTGGAGGTATAGAAGTAGGTGGAGTTAGGTTGGAGGTATAGAAGTAGGTGGAGTTGGGTTGGAGGTATAGAAGTAGGTGGAGTTGGGTTGCAGGTATAGAAGTAGGTGGAGTTGGGTTGCAGGTATAGAAGTAGGTGGAGTTGGGTTGCAGGTATAGAAGTAGGTGGAGTTGGGTTGGAGGTATAGAAGTAGGTGGAGTTGGGTTGGAGGTATAGAAGTAGGCGGAGTTGGGTTGCAGGTATAGAAGTAGGTGGAGTTGGGTTGCAGGTATAGAAGTAGGCGGAGTTGGGTTGCAGGTATAGAAGTAGGTGGAGTTGGGTTGGAGGTGGAGGTATAGAAGTATGCGGAGTTGGGTTGGAGGTATAGAAGTAGGTGGAGTTAGGTTGGATGTGGAGGTATAGAAGTAGGTGGAGTTGGGTTGGATGTGGAGGTATAGAAGTAGGTGGAGTTGGGTTGGAGGTATAGAAGTAGGTGGAGTTGGGTTGGAGGTGGCGGTATAGAAGTAGGTGGAGTTGGGTTGGAGGTATAGAAGTAGGTGGAGTTGGGTTGGAGGTATAGAAGTAGGTGAAGTTGGGTTGGAGGTATAGAAGTAGGTGGAGTTGGGTTGGAGGTATAGAAGTAGGTGGACTTGGGTTGGAGGTATAGAAGTAGGTGGAGTTGGGTTGCAGGTATAGAAGTAGGTGGAGTTGGGTTGCAGGTATAGAAGTAGGCGGAGTTGGGTTGCAGGTATAGAAGTAGGCGGAGTTGGGTTGGAGGTATAGAAGTAGGTGGAGTTGGGTTGGGGGTATAGAAGTAGGTGAAGTTGGGTTGGAGGTGGAGGTATAGAAGTAGGCGGAGTTGGGTTGGAGGTATAGAAGTAGGCGGAGTTGGGTTGGAGGTATAGAAGTAGGTGGAGTTAGGTTGGATGTGGAGGTATAGAAGTAGGTGGAGTTGGGTTGGAGGAATAGAAGTATGTGGAGTTGGGTTGGAGGTATAGAAGTAGGTGGAGTTGGGTTGGAGGTGGAGGTATAGAAGTAGGTGGAGTTGGGTTGGACGTGGAGGTATAGAAGTAGGTGGAGTTGGGTTGGGTTGGAGGTATAGAAGTAGGTGGAGTTGGGTTGGAGGTATAGAAGTAGGTGGAGTTAGGTTGGATGTGGAGGTATAGAAGTAGGTGGAGTTAGGTTGGAGGTATAGAAGTAGGTGGAGTTGGGTTGGAGGTATAGAAGTAGGTGGAGTTGGGTTGCAGGTATAGAAGTAGGTGGAGTTGGGTTGCAGGTATAGAAGTAGGTGGAGTTGGGTTGCAGGTATAGAAGTAGGTGGAGTTGGGTTGGAGGTATAGAAGTAGGTGGAGTTGGGTTGGAGGTATAGAAGTAGGCGGAGTTGGGTTGCAGGTATAGAAGTAGGTGGAGTTGGGTTGCAGGTATAGAAGTAGGCGGAGTTGGGTTGCAGGTATAGAAGTAGGTGGAGTTGGGTTGGAGGTGGAGGTATAGAAGTATGCGGAGTTGGGTTGGAGGTATAGAAGTAGGTGGAGTTAGGTTGGATGTGGAGGTATAGAAGTAGGTGGAGTTGGGTTGGATGTGGAGGTATAGAAGTAGGTGGAGTTGGGTTGGAGGTATAGAAGTAGGTGGAGTTGGGTTGGAGGTATAGAAGTAGGTGGAGTTGGGTTGGAGGTATAGAAGTAGGTGGAGTTGGGTTGGGTTGGAGGTATAGAAGTAGGTGGAGTTAGGTTGGAGGTGGAGGTATAGAAGTAGGCGGAGTTGGGTTGGAGGTATAGAAGTAGGTGGAGTTGGGTTGGAAGTAAAGGTATAGAAGTAGGTGGAGTTGGGTTGGAAGTAAAGGTATAGAAGTAGGTGGAGTTGGGTTGGAGGTAAAGAAGTAGGCAGAGTTGGGTTGGAGGTAAAGAAGTAGGCGGAGTTGGGTTGGAGGTGAAGGTATAGAAGTAGGTGGAGTTGGCTTTGAGGTAGAGCTATAGAAGTAGGCGGAGTTGGGTTGGAGGTGAAGGTATAGAAGTAGGTGGAGTTGGGTTGGAGGTATAGAGGTAGGCGGAGTTGGGTTGGAGGTATAGAAATAGGCGGAGTTGGGTTGGAGGTGAAGGTATAGAAGTAGGTGGAGTTGGCTTTGAGGTAGAGCTATAGAAGTAGGCGGAGTTGGGTTGGAGGTGAAGGTATAGAAGTAGGTGGAGTTGGGTTGGAGGTATAGAGGTAGGCGGAGTTGGGTTGGAGGTATAGAAATAGGCGGAGTTGGGGGGTATTCTGTCCTGTTGTAGGATTGGCAGGTGAGATCATGATGGGTTGTCCTTAGTCGGCCATATTGAAAGGTGGAGTTTTGGTGGATAGTCGGCGCTCCTCCGACACCCATGTCCTCTTTTCCCTCTTTCAGGAGATGGCGGTCGACGTTCTGGGTTAACAATGAGCAAAGGTGATGCCGGAGACCCCGGGGCCCCTGGCGAGCCTGGCTCTATAGGATACAAGGGTCCAGAGGGGCCCCTAGGGCCTCCAGGAGAGCCCGGCCTACCTGGATCCAAAGGAGCGATGGCGGATGGCAGGAGCCAGCAGCGGCCGGCGTTCTCAGCGGTCTACACCGGCATGAAGGAGAACATGTTGCTCTTCGGGGACATCATCACCAATCAGGAGGGGGTGTATGACGGCTCCTCGGGGCGCTTCCTCTGTGCCGAGCCCGGCTACTATTACTTCACCTTCCAGGTGGTCTCCATCGGAGATCTCTGCCTCCATATCTGGGCCAAACTCGGGGCCAACAACGCCAAGAAACTGCTCAGCTTCTGCGACCGGAACACGTCCAACCGCAACCAGGTCAACTCTGGAGGAACCGTCATCAACCTGGACCGCAACGACCAGGTGTGGCTGGAGACCGACGCCAAGAGCCGCAGAATCGCCAGTAAAGACGCCAGCAGCAGCGTGTTCAGCGGATTCCTGCTCTTCCCCCGCGTAGAATGAGCTCCGCCCACTACGCACTGCCACCTGCTGCATGAATGTGATTGGCTGCTCAGACTGAGAACATGTGATGCATGCTCCGCCCACTACGCACTGCCACCTGCTGCATGAATGTGATTGGCTGCTCAGACTGAGAACATGTGATGCATGCTCCGCCCACTACGCACCGCCACCTGCTGCGTGAATGTGATTGGCTGCTCAGACTGAGAACATGTGATGTATGCTCCGCCCACTACGCACCGCCACCTGCTGCATCAATGTGATTGGCTGCTCAGACTGAGAACATGTGATGCATGCTCCGCCCACTACGCAATGCCACCTGCTGCGTGAATGTGATTGGCTGCTCAGACTGAGAACATGTGATGTATGCTCCGCCCACTACGCACCGCCAACTGCTGCATCAATGTGATTGGCTGCTCAGACTGAGAACATGTGATGTATGCTCCGCCCACTACGCACCGCCACCTGCTGCATCAATGTGATTGGCTGCTCAGACTGAGAACATGTGATGTATGCTCCGCCCATTCGTGGACCTGCTGACACAACTCTGCTCCAATCTTATATGAATAATTGCTGGAAGAATCGTTTGTGATCCTCCTGGGCGGAGCTTGTGATGACAGTCCAATCAGCTCTGTCCGCCCCTCCCCCCCATCCCCGGCCTGGCTGCTTTCTGTAATTTTATATGAAAAAAAAATAAATATCATTATCATCGATTCCCAACATTCGTCTTCATTCCGACTCTGCCCGGCACGCCCTACGATCCCCGAGTATTCGTTCTGGGTGGAGGGGCGGAGCCACAGAGGACCGCACAGAACATGACCGCTGAGTCCATAGGGGACCGCAGACCTGACCGCACAGATCATGACCGCTGAGTCCATAGGGGACCGCAGACCTGACCACACAGAACATGACCGCTGAGTCCATAGGGGACCGCAGACCTGACCGCACAGAACATGACCGCTGAGTCCATAGGTGACCACAGACCTGACCGCACAGAACATGACCGCTGAGTCCATAGGGGACCGCAGACCTGACCGCACAGAACATGACCGCTGAGTCCATAGGTGACCACAGACCTGACCGCACAGAACATGACCGCTGAGTCCATAGGGGACCGCAGACCTGACCGCACAGAACATGACCGCTGAGTCCATAGGGGACCGCAGACCTGACCGCACAGACCATGACCGCTGAGTCCATAGGGGACCGCAGACCTGACCGCACAGAATATGACCGCTGAGTCCATAGGGGACCGCAGACCTGACCGCACAGAACATGACCGCTGAGTCCATAGGGGACCGCAGACCTGACCGCACAGACCATGACCGCTGAGTCCATAGGGGACCGCAGACCTGACCGCACAGAATATGACCGCTGAGTCCATAGGGGACCGCAGACCTGACCGCACAGAACATGACCGCTGAGTCCATAGGGGACAGCAGACCTGACCACACAGAACATGACCGCAGATCTGACCGCACAGAACATGACCGCTGAGTCCATAGGGGACCGCAGACCTGACCGCACAGAACATGACCGCTGAGTCCATAGGGGACCGCAGACCTGACCGCACAGAACATGACCGCTGAGTCCATAGGGGATCGCAGACCTGACCGCACAGAACATGACCGCTGAGTCCATAGGGGACCGCAGACCTGACCGCACAGAACATGACCGCTGAGTCCATAGGGGACCGCAGACCTGACCACACAGAACATGACCGCTGAGTCCATAGGGGATCGCAGACCTGACCGCACAGAACATGACCGCTGAGTCCATAGGGGACCGCAGACCTGACCGCACAGAACATGACCGCTGAGTCCATAGGGGACCACAGACCTGACCGCACAGAACATGACCGCTGAGTCCATAGGGGACCGCAGACCTGACCGCACAGAACATGACCGCTGAGTCCATAGGGGACCGCAGACCTGACCGCACAGACCATGACCGCTGAGTCCATAGGGGACCGCAGACCTGACCGCACAGAACATGACCGCTGAGTCCATAGGGAACCGCAGATCTGACCGCACAGAACATGACCGTTGAGTCCATAGGGGACCACAGATCTGACCGCACAGAACATGACCTCTAAGTCCATAGGGGACCACAGATCTGACCGCACAGAACATGACCGCTGAGTCCATAGGGGACCACAGATCTGACCGCACAGAACATGACCTCTAAGTCCATAGGGGACCACAGATCTGACCGCACAGAACATGACCGCTGAGTCCATAGGGGACTACAGATCTGACCGCACAGAACATGCCCTCTAAGTCCATAGGGGACCACGGATCTGACCGCACAGAACATGACCTCTAAGTCCATAGGGGACCACAGATCTGACCGCACAGAACATGAAAAAAATAAATAAATAAATATCATTATCATCGATTCCCAACATTCGTCTTCATTCCGACTCTGCCCGGCACGCCCTACGATCCCCGAGTATTCGTTCTGGGTGGAGGGGCGGAGCCACAGAGGACCGCACAGATCATGACCGCTGAGTCCATAGGGGACCACAGACCTGACCGCACAGATCATGACCGCTGAGTCCATAGGGGACCACAGACCTGACCGCACAGAACATGACTGCTGAGTCCATAGGGGACCACAGACCTGACCGCACAGAGCATGACCGCTGAGTCCATAGGGGACCGCACAGAGTATGAATCAATAGGTGGGTTGCTGGGAGGTGACCACACCTGATATCCCGTAATGAGAGTCCGCCGTGTAAAGGACGTTCTATATTCGTGGAGCTCTGCCCCCTCAGGGGTCGCTGAGTCATTTTTGGGTTCCCTGTCTTGCCTGACCGCGCTCTAGAAGCCCCAACCCCCGCTGACACCTCCAGTCCGAGGGTCCGCCTGACCACAAAGCTGACGGTTTAGAGTGAAGCGATTCCTTGGCTGGAGATTCGATGTAATCCCCGTTTGTGCAGGAAATCTCAGCTCTCACTCCCACACAGCAGAACGTCAACCCGCTCTGCACGGCCTGCAATTCAGAATTCAGCCACTAGTCCCAGCCCTGAGATGTCTCCTCAGTGAGCAGGAAAACTACCAAGCAGAGCGGCTAGCTCACTTTGGGCCCTCAGAGGCAGGAACGGGGTCCAATTCTGAGGCTAAGAAAGAACTCTGGGATGGGGTAGGTCACAGTCCCTTTAAACTGCAGCTTAAGATCTTCTGCGCGCTCGATGGGGCCCGGGTTGGTGCACTTTAAGAGTTCAAATCCCTCTGGTAGCAAAAGGCAGAAGTTCCTTAATAAAGTGTGACTACAGAGGAAAGGAGCTGGGCCATCACACCCGGGGTGACATGTGCCCCGCAGGGAGGGACTGAAGAACTGGGGGGAACCCCCCTCTTTGTAGGGATTCATTCCTCCTGCGATCCCAGAGACTCACTGCAGCAATGCAGGAACTGGGCCAACTGCCGTGGAAGCAATGGTGTGGCTTAAAGGAGAAGTACAGCCAGCCACCCCCCCCCCCCTCCGCAGCCCAGCGGGGGGGGGGGACAGACCAACAGTCCCCGCTCTCTGCCCCTCGGAGAGGAGGACTCAGGTCATGTGATCACCAAGTTCTCACACTTAGAGCCGGCGGCAATGGTGTACTTTGGTTTTGTGCTTCCCTGGGCCAGACTAATATCGCCCCCCTCCCCTCCCCCACCCATCTATATTTGTCACACGTCTTGTAACAAGTGCCAGACCACGTCCTCTGCCCCCCCCCCCCCCCACACACACACACCCAGAGCCTGCACTCCTGTACTCCTTGTACCTGCCCCATGCCTCCCCCCCTGAAAGATGCCGCCCTAGGCAAATACCTTGTTTGCCTCACAGTAGATATGCCCCCCAATCGGTGGGGGGCCGATGCAGCGGCCACCTAGGTAAGTATAATTGGGGAAAATAAGTCCTACTTCTTGTTTAACCTGCAGAGGGCAAGACACGGCGGTGGGCTCCTGTGATTGGACTGTGAAGGTGTAGTACCTGTGGGGCCAGAGGGGCCAGGACTTGGGAGGCCTCATCATGTGAAAGTTATGAGGAGCTGAACCTCAGCACAAAGCAGCAGACTTGACGACTTGAATGGCTGGAGAATGGAGCTCTGTCTCCCGATCCGTGGCACCAGTCAGGTGGCTGATGGTCTCTCTGTAGATGGGGGGCCCCCAATGTTCCTGTGGTTCCTCCTTCAGAGATCTCTGAGGTCACCAGCACTTTGGCTCTGTCTCCCGATCTGTGGCACTGGTCAGGTGGCTCCCAATGTTCCTGCGGTTCCTCCTTCAGAGATCTCTGAGGTCACCAGCACTTTGGCTCTGTCTCCCGATCTGTGGCACTGGTCAGGTGGCCCCCAATGTTCCTGCGGTTCCTCCTTCAGAGATCTCTGAGGTCACCAGCACTTTGGCTCTGTCTCCCGATCTGTGGCACTGGTCAGGTGGCCCCCAATGTTCCTGAGGTTCCTCCTTCAGAGATCTCTGAGGTCACCAGCACTTCGGCTCTGTCTCCCGATCTGTGGCACTGGTCAGGTGGCCCCCAATGTTCCTGCGGTTCCTCCTTCAGAGATCTCTGAGGTCACCAGCACCTTGGCTCTGTCTCCCGATCTGTGGCACTGGTCAGGTGGCCCCCAATGTTCCTGAGGTTCCTCCTTCAGAGATCTCTGAGGTCACCAGCACTTTGGCTCTGTCTCCCGATCTGTGGCACTGGTCAGGTGGCCCCCAATGTTCCTGCGGTTCCTCCTTCATAGATCTCTGAGGTCACCAGCACTTTGGCTCTGTCTTCCGATCTGTGGCACTGGTCAGGTGGCCCCCAATGTTCCTTAGGTTCCTCCTTCAGAGATCTCTGAGGTCACCAGCACTTTGGCTCTGTCTCCCGATCTGTGGCACTGGTCAGGTGGCCCCCAATGTTCCTGCGGTTCCTCCTTCAGAGATCTCTGAGGTTACCAGCACTTTGGCTCTGTCTCCCGATCTGTGGCACTGGTCAGGTGGCCCCCAATGTTCCTGAGGTTCCTCCTTCAGAGATCTCTGAGGGAACCAGCACTTTGGCTCTGTCTCCCGATCTGTGGCACCGGTCAGGTGGCTCCCAATGTTCCTGCGGTTCCTCCTTCATAGATCTCTGAGGGAACCAGCACTTTGGCTCTGTCTCCCGATCTGTGGCACTGGTCAGGTGGCCCCCAATGTTCCTGAGGTTCCTCCTTCAGAGATCTCTGAGGGAACCAGCACTTTGGCTCTGTCTCCCGATCTGTGGCACCGGTCAGGTGGCCCCCAATGTTCCTGCGGTTCCTCCTTCATAGATCTCTCTGGACACCAGCACTTTGGACCTCCAGCCCATTGGACGGCTCACCAGATTCATCAGTAGTCAGCAGCTTCTCTCTCCCTGTGGCCTAGCCTGTCCCGGTCCGCTGGTGTCCAGCATGGCCTCCTCCTGAATTGACCCTCCACACCCACCCCAGCACCCCTTGCCATTACATACATTCAGTGCTAGAGGTTCCCCCGAGTTCCTGCTGGAAAAAAAAGCCCCGCCTACAGGGAGCCCCATCATCAGAGGGAAGGTCATGAAATCAGACCGAGGGCCCTCACTGACCATCAATTGTTCGATTTGTAAGGTCAGTCCTAACAATTTCCACAGAAGAGCGATACTCAGGTCAGTAAAGGACCCCATTACTGGAGAGAACCCCCAACTATCATCCTGCCACCCACCCTGATCTGCCATCTCCAGGGGCCCACCAATCCACTCTACCCCATGCCAAAGACCCCATTTCCACACTGGTTAGAGATGGATTTATGGAGACTGGGGCGAAGGGCTGAAGGAGCAATGACCTGGGGCCCCACACATGGCTCTCCTGAGGGTCCCCTCTCCCCCCCACACTGGTTCCTTGCTCTTCTGGACATCTGTGATTTCCTTCCCCTGGCTGGCTGAAGAAAGCAGAAATGAAAGTGATTGGTCATCGTTGTTGGGGCCCTGCGGTGTCGGCGGAGAGGCAGCGATATACGGGAAGGATGGGGAAGTGATGAATCCTCGGGGGGGGAGGGGGTCACTCAGCTCATTAGACCAGAAGATCTCCACTTCACCGAGGACCGTCCACGGATCACCCGCCAGGTGAGTGTCATCACCATGGAGACTGCTGGGTAAAGATCCGAAATAACCAATCAGATTCCACCTTCCATGAGTGTAGAGCGGTCAGAGCAGTGACAGGTGGCTGCTGATTGGTCGAATGAGGGACTCCAGGCAGACCTCTGATCAGAGACGTCATTCATCTTCTCCTTCCATGCAGCTAGTAGAAGTACCTGAACCTTCCTGGCCATTGTGAGGGGGGGAGGGGCATAACTACATGTTTAGGGGCCCCATAGGAAAACCATGCCGAGGCCCCGAACTTTGCAATGTCCGTTCTTCCTCTATTACTGCCTTTCCCATACTTACTAACCCAGGAATCGCAGCCAGACAGTTCCGGGGCCCCATCAAGGCCACATTGTGTGCTATGGCTGCCAGACAGTGCCGGGGCCCCATGGAGGCCACATTGTGTGCTATGGCAGCCAGACAGTGCCGGGGCCCCATAGAGACCACATTGTGTGCTATGGCTGCCAGACAGTGTCGGGGCCCCATTAGCTCTGAGGATGAGAGGGATGACCTCACCGTCCAATCACAGGCCAGGAAGGGACGGTGACTACAGAAGGCAGAGTCCTGCAGCCATTGTTTGCTGTGGTCACCAATCAGATCCCATTGGGGGGGATCGCAGCTATTGGAGTAAAGTGGGGCGAGCTCAGATCATCGACACCCCGAGTTCCACTTCAATGGGGACTCCATGTTGGGTGTTCAGTGCGCCCGTCGCTGGGAGCGCAGCATGAGGGGGGGGGGTCCGGCCGCCATGTTCCCACCACAGGCTAGACAAGGCATGGAATGGTGGGTGGTCCTGGTGAGGTCATTGCTAACGCCTCTCTCTTCCTCCAGAGATGATTGTGGGCCTCATTCTCTTCTCCCTCCTCCTATTGGTGGACGGTGAGGAACCGCCATGTATGTCCGCCATCCCAGGACTCCCCGGGACTCCAGGAACGCCAGGCAGAGACGGGCGGGGACGGCCTGAAAGGCGCCAAAGGAGAGAAAGGTAAGATCCCGCCTTTTATATCGCCTTCACAGCAGTAGTGGGGCCTCATAGAGGCCACACCCACCTTTGGGCCACGCCCATCTCCAGGCCACACCCATCTCCAGGCCACGCTCATCTCCAGGCCACGCCCATCTCCAAGTCATGCCCATCTCCAGGTCATGCCCATCTCCAGGCCACACCCATCTCCAGACCACGCCCACCCCAAAACCATGCCCATCTCTGGGCCACACCCATACCCAGGTCACGCCCATCTCCAGGCCACGCCCATCTCCATGCCACACCTGTCTCCAGGTCATGCCCATCTCCAGGCCACACCCGTCTCCAAGCCACACCCATCTCCAGGCCACACCCGTCTCCAAGCCACACCCATCTCCAGGCTATGCCTGTCTCCTGGCCATGCCCATCTCCAGGTCACGCCCATCTCCAGGCCATGCCCGTCACCAGGTCATGCCCACCTTCAGGCCACACCCGTCTCCAAGCCACACCCATCTCCAGGCCACACCCATCTCCAAGCCACACCCATCTCCAGGCCACACCCGTCTCCAGGTCACCCCCGTCTCCAGGCCACGTCCATCTCCAGGTCACGCCCGTCTCCAGGCCACGTCCATCTCCAGGTCACGCCCGTCTCCAGGCCACACCTGTCTCCAGGCCATGCCCATCTCCAGGCCACACCCATCTCCAAGCCACACCCATCTCCAGGCCACACCCGTCTCCAGGTCACCCCCGTCTCCAGGCCACGTCCATCTCCAGGTCACGCCCGTCTCCAGGCCACGTCCATCTCCAGGTCACGCCCGTCTCCAGGCCATGCCCACGGTCTCAGATTTGAGATATTTCTACATAGAAGCCATCATTGAACCATGCGGTGGGGGGGGGGAGGGGTATTCTAGAAAGGAATTGTCGCACAGACGGCACGCGGCTCTCCGCCCCTCACACGCAGGATTTGCGTCTTTAAGGATCGCTAATACCTCTCATATTGGGGGAGGGGCTCCTGATAGCCCCACCCAGGGCAGAGTCCTCACCCCAAGAAATTCTCTATTATTTGGGGGTGACACACAACACGCAGAGGTGGTCTCCTCCCACCAGCAGTAAGGAGGTGACTCATAACACGCAGAGGTGGTCTCCTCCCGCCAGCAGTAAGGAGGTGACACAACACGCAGAGGGGGCCTCCTCCCGCCAGCAGTAAGGAGGTGACACAACACGCAGAGGTGGTCTCCTCCCGCCAGCAGTAAGGAGGTGACACAACACGCAGAGGTGGTCTCCTCCCGCCAGCAGTAAGGAGGTGACACAACACGCAGAGGTGGTCTCCTCCCGCCAGCAGTAAGGAGGTGACACAACACGCAGAGGTGGTCTCCTCCCGCCAGCAGTAAGGAGGTGACACACAACACGCAGAGGTGGTCTCCTCCCGCCAGCAGTAAGGAGGTGACACAACACGCAGAGGTGGTCTCCTCCCGCAGCAGTAAGGAGGTGACACACAACACGCAGAGGTGGTCTCCTCCCGCCAGCAGTAAGGAGGTGACACATAACACGCAGAGGTGGTCTCCTCCCGCCAGCAGTAAGGAGGTGACACAACACGCAGAGGTGGTCTCCTCCCGCCAGCAGTAAGGAGGTGACACAACACGCAGAGGTGGTCTCCTCCCGCCAGCAGTAAGGAGGTGACACATAACACGCAGAGGTGGTCTCCTCCCGCCAGCAGTAAGGAGGTGACACACAACATGCAGAGGTGGTCTCCTCCCGCCAGCAGTAAGGAGGTGACACAACACGCAGAGGTGGTCTCCTCCCGCCAGCAGTAAGGAGGTGACACACAACACGCAGAGGTGGTCTCCTCCCGCCAGCAGTAAGGAGGTGACACAACACGCAGAGGTGGTCTCCTCCCGCCAGCAGTAAGGATGTGACACACAACACGCAGAGGTGGTCTCCTCCCGCCAGCAGTAAGGAGGTGACACAACACGCAGAGGTGGTCTCCTCCCGCCAGCAGTAAGGAGGTGACACAACACGCAGAGGTGGTCTCCTCCCGCAGCAGTAAGGAGGTGACACAACACGCAGAGGTGGTCTCCTCCCGCCAGCAGTAAGGAGGTGACACAACACGCAGAGGTGGTCTCCTCCCGCCAGCAGTAAGGAGGTGACACAACACGCAGAGGTGGTCTCCTCCCGCCAGCAGTAAGGAGGTGGCACACAACACGCAGAGGTGGTCTCCTCCCGCCAGCAGTAAGGAGGTGACACAACACGCAGAGGTGGTCTCCTCCCGCCAGCAGTAAGGAGGTGACACAACACGCAGAGGTGGTCTCCTCCCGCCAGCAGTAAGGAGGTGACACAACACGCAGAGGTGGTCTCCTCCCGCCAGCAGTAAGGAGGTGACACAACACGCAGAGGTGGTCTCCTCCCGCCAGCAGTAAGGAGGTGACTTCTGCTCCATGACCAGAGATAAAGGTCACCAGAAAAGTCAGGAGCCCTTAGGGGCCATTCCTGTGAGAGGCCAGCCAGAAGGGCCCTTAGGGGCCCAATACCACTTATTACTGAGGTAGGCGTGAGTGTTCTGCCATCATCCATGCCGAGAAATTGCAGATTGTCATGGAGGAGCCAGGCTGACACGTATGAAGCCAAGGACCGAGACGCCATCATGGTTAGTAGGAGGATAGGCATGTGTGTTCCTGTGAAACAGAAGGGAGGAGAAAATTCAAACATTTGTCAGAAAGTGACAGTTTGTGGGTGTGGCCTATCAGTGGGGGTGTGGTCTGTACCACAGAGAATAACTACCATCTGTATGGGGCCATAGAGGAAGATTTATGATGTCATTGACCGGTAAGGATGGATTATTGAGAAGCTGATCTTCCGCAATATTATCTCACAAACTCCACCCTCTGCACCTATAGCCCCGCCCCTGAGGTTCCCTATATATTGCCCCCTGTGTGTGACGTCTATCTGATTGAACTCTTCTGTCTCTGCAGGTCTGCCTGCGCACTTGAACGCGGCCGGACTGAAAGGGGAAAAAGGAATGGAAGGCCCAAAAGGCCCAGTGGGGAAAAATGGCCCTAAAGGACCCCCAGGGACCCCAGGAGAGAAAGGTGAGCGGGGCCCCCGAGGAGACAATGGGATGCCCGGGAACTTCAAGCGTCAGTATCAGTCGGCGTTCACTGTGAAAAGAAACACGGGTGAAAACCCCGAGCAGAACGCTCCAATCAAATTCAATGATGTCATCACCAACATCGACAACGACTACAACAGGGAGACGGGCAAGTTTGTGTGCCGCGTGGCCGGGCTCTACTACTTTGTGTACCACGCCTCCCAGGCACAGAACCTGTGCGTCACCCTCCGCGTGGACAACAGCGTCAAGGCCAGCTTCTGCGACCACGTGTCCAATACTCACCAAGTCACTTCGGGGGGCGTCCTCGTCCAGCTGAGGAAGGGGCAGGAGGTGTGGCTGGTCGCCAACGACTACAACGGCATGGTGGGCATCGAAAATAATGACAGCGTCTTCACCGGCTTCCTGGTCTTTCCAGGTTAAAGAGGACTGTGTGGGTGGAGCTTCAATCACATCTGGGGTCAATGAAGGCATGTAAGTGGGTGGAGTCATATGCTATTGGTGGAGCTAGTATTGGGATTGGCCACCATATTGCTTAGATTGTAAGCTCCTCAACACGGGGTCCCCCTCTCTTATCTCCGCATTTTCTGTGTATTTCCCGTCTCATCTTCTATAAACAATGTTACATTTTGTTTCTTCAGTAAATATATTTGTAAGAAGTGCCATTGTGTCCCATTCATGGGGTCCCTTGAGGGGGAGGGGCTCACAGCGGATGACTGCAGGGCCGGAGAGCAGCCATGTTTATTGGGGAGGAGAATCCTGTGAGCACCGGGGGAAGGGAATCGGTGGGGACAAAATATTCAATATAATATTTCTAATAATGGTCAAAATAATGTCCTGGTCCTCGTTATGGATGATTTCTGAAGGTGTGAACTCCCCCCAATCCCTCACTCTTGGTGTGACACTGACGTCATGTGACCCTCCAGAAGTCCTGCTGAACTCTGGCACATCATCGATAAACGTTCCCTGCTCCTGTGCCGACACCAAGCCACAAAACAGACACGAGAAATGAGCCTAAAGGGATGTGCTTCAGTGACCTCGAGCCATCACCATCTCCCATGCAAAAGACCCTTCAACATCTCCTGACAATGACCCCATACCATCCCCCAATGACCCCTCTCCATCCTCCAGACAATGACTCCTCACCATCTCCCAGACAATGACCCCATACCATCCCCCAATGACCCCTCTCCATCCTCCAGACAATGACCCCTCACCATCTCCCAGACAATGACTCCTCACCATCTCCCAGATAATGACCCCTCGCCATCCCCCAATGACCCCTCTCCATCCTCCAGACAATGACTCCTCACCATCTCCCAGACAATGACCCCTCACCACCCCCCAATGACCCCTCTCCATCCTCCAGACAATGACCCCTCACCATCCCCCAATGACCCCTCTCCATCCTCCAGACAATGACTCCTCACCATCTCCCAGACAATGACCCCTCACCATCCCCCAATGACCCCTCTCCATCCTCCAGACAATGACCCCTCACCATCCCCCAATTACCCCTCTCCATCCTCCAGACAATGACTCCTCACCATCTCCCAGACAATGACCCCTCACCATCACCCATTCAATGACTCCTCACCATCCTCCAGACAATGACCCCTCACCATCACCCATTCAATGACTCCTCACCATCCTCCAGACAATGACCCCTCACCATCCTCCAGTCAATGACCTCTCACCATCCTCCAGACAATGACCCCTCACCATCTCCAAGACAATGACCCCTCACCATCCTCCAGACAATGACCCCTCACCATCTCCCAGATAATGACCCTCCACCATCTACAGACAATGACCTCTCACCATCTCCAAGACAATGACCCCTATCCATCTCCCAGATAATGACTCCTCACCATCTTCCAGATAATGACCCTCCACCATCTACAGACAATGACCTCTCACCATCTCCCAGATAATGACCCCTCACCATCTCCCAGATAATGACCCTCCACCACCTACAGACAATGACCTCTCACAATCTCCAAGACAATGACCCCTATCCATCTCCCAGATAATGACCTCTCACCATCTCCCAGATAATGACCCCTCACCATCTCCCAGATAATGACCCTCCACCATCTACAGACAATGACCCCTATCCATCTCCCAGATAATGACCTCTCACCATCTCCCAGATAATGACCCCTCACCATCTCCCAGATAATGACCCTCCACCATCTACAGACAATGACCTCTCATCATCTCCCAGATAATGACCCTCCACCATCTACAGACAATGACCCCTCACTATCTCCCATTCAATGACCCCTCACCATCCCCCCCACCATCTCCAGGCAATGTTCCCCACAATGGGGCTACTGAAGGGACACCTGGCCATAAATGATCTCCAACTGACAGGTTCTGACTGTGCATATTATAGCACGGAGGGGCTGACATCCCTCATATTATTACCCCACCCTGATGGGAGGTGAATCCTCTGAATGGATAAATACAACATGACGTCATCATGCTGGGAAATACTCGCCATTGATTGAGGGGTGTTTAAGTGTGTTTAACCGAAAATTCCTCCAGGTGGGCAAGAATGTCGTCCAATTACAGGCCAGCAGGAGAGAGCCAAAAATGTTTATAGAATCCAATCAGACGGCTAATCCCACCTGGAAATAAACCCTCCGATTCCCATCATCCCCCGAGGGGACATATTTGTCTCATTAACATAGAGCTGAATGACTGCAAGGAGACAAGAGTACTCCGGACATGAGAATACACCGAAGATAAGAGTATTCCGGAGATGGGAGTATTCCGGAGATAAGAGAATTCCAGAGATAAGAGAATTCCGGAGATAGGAGATTTCCAGAGATAAGAGTATTCCGGAGATAAGAGAATTCTGGAGATGAGAGTATTCCGGAGATAAGATAATTCCAGAGATAAAAGTATTCTGGAGATAAGAGAATTCCGGAGATAAGAGGATTCTGGAGTTGAGAGTATTCCGGTGATGGGAGTATTCCAGAGATGGGAGTATTCCGGAGATAAGAGAATTCTGAAGATGGGGGTATTCCGGAGATGGGAGAATTCCAGAAATGGTAGTATTCCAGAGATGGGAGTATTCCGGAGATGGGAGTATTCCGGAGAAAGGCGTATTCTAGAGATGGGAGTTTTCCGGTGATGGGAGAATTCCAGAGATGGGAGTATTCCAGAGATGGGAGTATTCCGGAGATGGGAGTATTCCAGAGATGGGAGTATTCCGGAGATGGGAGTATTCCAGAGATAAGAGTATTCCGGAGATGGGAGTATTCCAGAGATAAGAGAATTCCAGAGATAAAAGTATTCCGGAGATGGGAGTATTCCAGAGATGGGAGTATTCCAGAGATGGGAGTATTCTGGAGATGGGAGTATTCCGGAGATGGGAGTATTCCGGAGAAAGGAGTATTCTAGAGATGGGAGTTTTCCGGTGATGGGAGAATTCCAGAGATGGGAGTATTCCGGTGATGGGAGAATTCCAGAGATGGGAGTATTCCGGTGATGGGAGTATTCCAAAGATGGGAGTATTCCGGTGATGGGAGAATTCCAGAGATGGGAGTATTCCGGTGATGGGAGAATTCCAGAGATGGGAGTATTCCGGTGATGGGAGTATTCCAAAGATGGGAGTATTCCGGAGATGGGAGTATTCCAGTAATGGGAGTATTCCGGAGATTGGAGTATTCCAGAGATGGGAGTTTTCCGGTGATGGGAGTGTTCCGGTGATGGTATTGTTCCGGAGATGGGAGTATTTTTGGGGTTGGGAGTATTCCGGAGATAAGAATATTCCGGAGATAGGTGTATTCCAGAGATAAGTGTATTCCGGAGATGGGAGTATTCCGGAGATAAGTGTATTCCGGAGATGGGAGTATTCCGGAGATAAGTGTATTCTGGAGATGGGAGTATTCCAGAGATGGGAGTATTCCGGAGATAAGTGTATTCCGGAGATGGGAGTATTCCAGAGATGGGAGTATTCCGGAGATAAGTGTATTCTGGAGATGGGAGTATTCCAGAGATAAGTGTATTCCGGAGATGGGAGTATTCCGGAGATAAGTGTATTCCGGAGATGGGAGTATTCCGGAGATGGGAGTGTTCCGGAGATAAGTGTATTCCAGAGATGGGAGTATTTCAGAGATAAGAGTATTCCGGAGATGGGAGTACTTGGGAGATGGGAGTGTTCCGGTGATGGGAGTATTCTGGAGATGGGAGTGTTCCGGAGATGGGAGTACTTGGGAGATGGGAGTGTTCCGGTGATGGGAGTATTCTGGAGATGGGAGTGTTCCGGTGATGGGAGTATTCTGGAGATGGGAGTGTTCCGGTGATGGGAGTATTCCAGAGATGGGAGTATTCCGGAGATAAGAGTATTCCAGAGATGGGAGTATTCCGGAGATAAGAGTATTCCAGAGATGGGAGTGTTCCGGAGATGGGAGTGTTCCAGTGATGGGAGTGGTAGTGTCACCTCCCTGACATCTGGGGTGTCAGTGTGCGGCAGGGGAGCCCCCTATTGATGAAGTCAGTGTACAGCAGATCCATGTCCCCCTCCAGAGTACTTTGGTGGGATTGGTGGACAGGAAGTCTGTGGTGTTCAGGGAAATGTCTCCCCCGGGGACAGATCTTCATCCCCCCAGTGCAGGTCGGGGCCCTTTAATTCAGCCGTGATAAAAACATCTTCATTTCCCCATGTGGGGGAGGGGGGGTACCGGGGGGGGGGGGATTCCGGTACTGGGAAGAGGAAGGAGGGGGTTGTGCAATGTCACATCTGCTGTGTCTGTAAAATGCGATTTAGTCCCCAAATCACAACAAACATCTCACTTCTGCTTTTCCCTGACAGTGATATCGGAGCCCCGCGACTACCAACCACTGACAACCACCAGCATCCCACCACAGAGGTACGTGATCAACTGCTACCTGCCGCAGGCTATGTACCCCCCTCACCTGTCTGTGTACAGCCACGTACCCCCCTCACCTCTGTGTGTACAGCCACATACCCCCCTCACCTCTGTGTGTGTACAGCCACATACCCCCCTCACCTCTGTGTGTACAGCCATGTACCCCCCTCACCTGTCTCTGTGTACAGCCACATACCCCCCTCACCTCTGTGTGTGTGTACAGCCATGTACCCCCCTCACCTGTGTGTGTACAGCCACTTACCCCCCTCACCTGTCTGTGTATACAGCCACATACCCCCCTCACCTCTGTGTGTGTACAGCCACATACCCCCCTCACCTGTGTGTGTGTGTGTGTAAAGCCACGTACCCCCCTCACCTGTCTGTGTGTACAGCCACGTACCCCCCTCACCTGTCTGTGTGTACAGCCACGTACCCCCCTCACCTGTCTGTGTGTACAGCCACGTACCCCCCTCACCTGTCTCTGTGTACAGCCACATACCCCCCTCACCTCTGTGTGTGTACAGCCATGTACCCCCCTCACCTGTCTGTGTACAGCCACATACCCCCCTCACCTGTGTGTGTGTACAGCCACGTACCCCCCTCACCTGTGTGTGTGTACAGCCACGTACCCCCCTCACCTGTCTGTGTGTACAGCCATGTACCCCCCTCACCTGTGTGTGTACAGCTACGTACCCCCCTCACCTGTGTGTGTATAGCCACGTACCCCCTCACCTGTATATGTAATGCCACGTACCCCCCTCACCTGTCTGTGTATAATCACATACCCCCCTCACCTGTGTATAATCACATACCCCCCTCACCTGTGTATAGTCACATACCCCCCTCACCTGTATATGTAATGCCACGTACCCCCCTCACCTGCCTGTGTATAGTCACGTACCCCCCTCACCTGCCTGTGTATAGTCACGTATCCCCCTCACCTGTGTATAGTCACGTACCCCCCTCACCTGTCTGTGTATAGTCACGTACCCCTCTCACCTGTCTGTGTATAGTCACGTACCCCCTCACCTGTCTGTGTATAGTCACGTACCCCCCTCACCTGTCTGTGTATAGTCACGTACCCCCCTCACCTGCCTGTGTATAGTCACGTACCCCCTCACCTGCCTGTGTATAGTCACGTACCCCCCTCACCTGTGTATAGTCACGTACCCCCCTCACCTGTCTGTGTATAGTCACGTATCCCCCTCACCTGTGTATAGTCACGTACCCCCCTCACCTGTGTATAGTCACGTACCCCCCTCACCTGTCTGTGTATAGTCACGTATCCCCCTCACCTGTGTAATAGTCACGTACCCCCCTCACCTGTGTATAGTCACGTACCCCCCTCACCTGTGTATAGTCACGTACCCCCCTCACCTGTCTGTGTATAGTCACGTATCCCCCTCACCTGTCTGTGTATAGTCACGTATCCCCCTCACCTGTGTATAGTCACGTACCCCCCTCACCTGTGTATAGTCACGTACCCCCCTCACCTGTCTGTGTATAGTCACGTATCCCCCTCACCTGTGTATAGTCACGTACCCCCCTCACCTGTGTATAGTCACGTACCCCCCTCACCTGTCTGTGTATAGTCACGTATCCCCCTCACCTGTCTGTGTATAGTCACGTACTCTGCGGATCAGGACTACACCCAGACCCCCGGCCCGGCTCCTCAGCGGAGGAGTCCTTTATCTGGGGTGTATTGTTCAGAGCGCCCCCTTCTGACCAGCAGACATTAATGTCATTCCTGTCCAGTGATCCTACTGGAGGACCCCTGGAGAGCTTCCTTGGGTCCTGGTATGAGTGGAACTTGATTTGGGGTGCCTAGTACCCAATCCCTGCACCCCATGGCCCCCCCCCATCGGACAGCAGCATTGATGACTCAACCACTGAGTGTTCATCTTCAATGCTCCACCACCTTCTGCCGGCTGGCCTGGCGCTCCTGTGAAGTGGTGGCGTTTTCCAGTAATCTCCAGTTTACGCCCCCCATCTGTGTTTAGATGAATATCCCTCTCGCGGCTGTGACTCCGGCACCAAATATTCCCAATAAAATCTGTTAATTTCCTGTTCACCGTCATCTCCAAAGTCTCCGCTCCGAGGTCGGGGCTCCTCCACCAATGTCAGGGCTCCCGGGCGCGCCGCGGACAGACGGCTTGGGGGGCCTCAGAAACCTCTGAGAAGAAGTGAAGGAAACAAATCATTTGGAGGGGAATTTATAAAACGCAGAAATAATGGCACCAACCTTCTCGCTGCCCCTCAAATCTCTCAGATCCCCCTGGAGGTGATGCTTCGGCCTTTGCTGACACAATACGTAGAATGGGAAAGAAGTCACGTTGCCCATGGCAACAACTCAAATGTTCTTCTCAGGAGACAGGAGAGGATTGGTTGTAATATGACTATAGGGAAATCTCATTTGTCCTGGGAATCTCTCTGGGAATCCTCCCCCCCCCCAAACCCCCTCTTAGTTTTCGCCCTCCTGAACATTGACCGACCAACAATGCAACACAAGACTTTTTGTCCCTATTATTGTTTCTATAACGTGATCAGTTGGTAATGGAAGGATTCCTGGTGAGAGGAGCGGGGTGGGGGAAGGGAGTAATACCTTGTTTCTGAGGTGTTCCTCTCCACTATGGAAGACCTTGGGGTGGGGTGGGGTGGGGTGGGGTGGGAAGGGAATTCTCCATTCTATGTTCTCTGCAGATAATAATGTCTTCCTCGTCTTCTACTTCCAGCTGCTGTTCGGCTCGGACTCTACGATGGAGACCTGGGGGAGGCTGCTCAGCCTGGGCCTCATTCTTCTGTCTATCTCCTTCTCAGAGACACAGAACTGCCAGGCCAACATGCCAGGGTTACCTGGTGTCCCTGGCATTCCTGGACCAGATGGAAATGATGGCGATGATGGGAAGAAGGGTGAAATGGGTGAGGACAATTCATCCAATCAGGAATGGGGTGATGGTGAAAATGACCGTCTCCATTTAGACTAAAAGGTCTTCTGTCTTGTAGGACCACCTGGTTTCTTTGAAGGTTGGAACAAGGAGGAACATCATGGAGACCCCGGGCCTGCAGGAAACCCTGGAAAGGTGGGTCCTAAAGGTCCAATGGGGCCCCCAGGACCGCCCGGGCCACCAGGTCAGAAAGGGAGGAAGGGGGACTCTGGAGAATACAAGACAGATGGCCACTCTGCCTTTTCTGTAAGGAAATTGACCCCAGGCTTACCCCGAAGAGAACAGCCTGTCCGCTTTGACCAGGAACTCATCAATGTCAACAAACAGTATAATACACTGACAGGAAAATTCACCTGCCAGTCCCCGGGCATCTACTACTTCACCTACCATGCCACCTCCAGGGGTAACCTCTGCGTCAACATCATGAGAGGCAAACCGGGTACCAACAAGCAGAAGGTGGTGAACTTCTGTGACCAGGTCCTCAACCTCTTCCAGGTGACCACGGGTGGTGTGGTATTGGAGGTGCAGAAAGATGAGACCGTATGGCTGGAGACCACCGAAAAGAACAACCTGCTGGGGACCGATGGGGCCGATAGCATCTTCACTGGCTTCCTCCTCTTCCCGCTCTCCTGATCCCAAGGCTGGTGGATAATATCTGTCAATCGGCACCTTCATCGACTTCCACTGATAGATCGTGTCCTGTTGGATGCAGTCTCCCTCTGTAACGTTTGCCTCAGATCTGTGCTCTAATTTTCTGAATGTCCCCCCAATCAGTCTTCTGCTGCCTTCAGGCACCCCACTGTTGCCCCATCCGCCATTTTCCCGACACTCCTCCGGGTCATGTAGGACCTGAGCCTGGAATCACTCCGCCCCCTCTGACCACCTGACCCATCGCCTTTGTCTCACCTGTACCGCTACCAATAAAATCTGGCCACGAGCGCTGTGTGTGTATTGCTGGGGTGGGGGGACCTGGGCGAGTCTTCCGAAGATCCAACCATGGTCCAACACTCGATCACCTGCACACAGTAAATGGCAGAATGATCAGTGTGACTCTGGCGATCCGCTAGTCATGTGACAGGAGTAGCCAATATCTCCGATGATGTCATGATAAGATGTGATAAATATTTTCCAGCATGCTGGGAAATCATTCCAATCACTTCTCCCATTACCATTGGCTGACAGCATGTTGCTCCTAAAATGCTGCAAATATGTTCAATTACCTGAAATGTTGTTGAACTTTCCGAATGATTCTGATTAATCAGCAGATCCATTCCTGGCTCCACTCCCACTGAGGTCCCTTTCACACTGGCAGTCCGATCCGGTCCGCCTGAAAAACTGACCGGACCACCCATAGACCTCCATGGACAGGCAGGTGTCAGCGGACAAGTGACCACTGACACCCACCGGCACCTGATCCCATCCTGCACACCAAAAACAGACAGATGGGGATCGTTCCCCATCCGTCCGGCGGATTGGAAGACAGTTGGGTGAAAAGGGATAGGCGGTCAGAGTCTGACCGCCCCATAGAGGACAGCGGGCTGTGTCCCCCCCTGCAGCAGCGGAGCGGACACGGACCTCCACATGCTCACCGGGGATCCCTCCACTCAGCATGTGGATCCGCCAACAGGACCAGCCCGTGTGAAGGGGGATAACAGGACCGGCCCGTGTGAAGGGGGATAACAGGACTGGCCCGTGTGAAGGGGGATAACAGGACCGGCCCGTGTAAAGGGGGATAACAGGACCGGCCCGTGTGAAGGGGGATAACAGGACCGGCTCGTGTGAAGGGGGATAACAGGACCGGCCCGTGTGAAGGGGGATAACAGGACCGGCCCGTGTGAAGGGGGATAACAGGACCGGCCTGTGTGAAGGGGGATAACAGGACCGGCCTGTGTGAAGGGGGATAACAGGACCGGCTCGTGTGAAGGGAGGTAACAGGACCGGCCCGGGTGAAGGGGAATAACAGGACCGGCCCGTGGAAGGGGGATAACAGGACCGGCCCGTGGAAGGGGGATAACAGGACCGGCTCGAGTGAAGGGGGATAACAGGACCGGCCCGTGTGAAGGGGGATAACAGGACCGGCTCGTGGGAAGGGAGGGTAACAGGACCGATCCGATGAAAGGCACAAAATCCTCATTATTAATACATCAATGAATGCAAACAGCCGATAGGAATGGCAATCATTGAAAATGGAGACGTGTTCATTCCACCAATATCCCACCAATATCCCACCAAAACTCCAATATCCTACCAATATTCAACTAATATCCCACCAATATTCCACCAATACTCCACCACTATTCCACCAATACTCCACCAAAACTCCACCAATATCCCACCAATATTCCACCAATATCCCACCAATATTCCACCAATATCCCACCAATACTCCACTAATATCCCACCAATATCCCACCAATACTCCCCAATACTCCACCAACACTCACCAATATTCCACCAATACTCCACCATTATTCCACCATTATCCCACCAATACTCCCCCAATATTCCACCAATACTCCACCACTATTCCACCATTATCCCACCAATACTCCCCAATATTCCACCAATACTCCACCACTATTCCACCATTATCCCACCAATACCCCCCCAATACTCCACCAATACTCCACCAATATTCCACCAATACTCCACCATTATTCCACCATTATCCCACCAATACTCCCCCAATAGTCCACCAATACTCCACCACTATTCCACCATTATCCCACCAATACTCCACCAATATCCCACCAATATTCCACCTATACTCCACTAATATTCCACTAATATCCCACCAATACTCCCCCAATATTCCACCAAAACTCCCCCAATATTCCACCAATACTCCACCACTATTCCACCATTATCCCACCAATACTCCACCAATATCCCACCAATATTCCACCAATTTCCCACCAATACTCCCCCAATATTCCACCAATACTTCACCAAAACTCCACCAATATTCCAACAATACTCCACCACTATTCCACCAATACTCCACCACTATTCCACCATTATCCCACCAATACTCCACTAATATTCCACCAATATCCCAGCAATACTCCACCAATATCCCACCAATACTCCACTAATATTCCACTAATATTCCACCAAAACTCCCCCAATATTCCACCAATACTCCACCAATACTCCACCAATATCCCACCAATACTCCACCACTACTCCACCACTACTCTACCAATACCCCACCAATATCCCACCAATACTCCACCAATGCTCCACCAATGCTCCACCAATATTGGAATATTGGTGGAATATTAGTGGAGTATTGGTGGAATATTGGTGAAGTATTGGTGGAATATTGGTGAAGTATTGGTGGAATATTGGTGAAGTATTGGTGGAGTATTGGTGGAGTAGCGGTGGAGTATTGGTGGAATAGTGGTGGAGTATTGGTGGAGTATTGGTGGGATATTAGTGGAGTATTGGTGGGATATTGGTGGAATATTGGTGAAGTATTGGTGGAATATTGGTGGAGTATTGGTGGGATATTGGTGGAATATTGGTGGAGTATTGGTGGGATATTAGTGGAGTATTGGTGGGATATTAGTGGAGTATTGGTGGGATATTGGTGGAGTATTGGTGAAATAGTGGTGGGTCCCCAGTTGTGACAGCCTGCTGTTTCCCAGCCGGGTGCCCCCTGCACGTGTGCAAGTAGTGCTGCGCCTTCTGAATAGTCTCCCGGGGTGTGTCACGTGTCCCAAAAGACTATTGGGGGGACAACTTCAGTGGAAGTGGGAGCGGGTACCTGTTCATTTTGGGTCCCCACTCCCCAAAGGCGCCAATCCTTATCGTGGAGTGGGGGACCAGTCCTTGAAGCAGAACTTCCCCGGAGCTCCACTTTAAGCAAAGAAGTAGCCAAATCCAAAAGGTTCGTCCAAACATCGGTGCTGATCAGCCACCGCCTCTTAGCGGCTCCTTCGAAGGACCTCCACCCTACTAATGAGCAAGCAGGGGGTTCTCAGATGGTTTGGTGGCTCCAGCAAGGTTTGTATCCCTCTGCCAATCCACCGCCACTGGCCTCCAGTGAAGGTAAGTCCTCCGGCATCAGCCAAGGTGTGCCCACATCACGCCGCACTCACATGAAGGAACAGATCCCCGCAGTGCAGGAATCCTTCAGATGTATTCCATCGCAGACTGCGCTCTTACATGTGAACATCCCGAGAGCGCAAATGGCGCACACCGCCCCGGACTGCAGCCATGGTAACATCACTGCCTCAACTGCAGGACGCGCTGCACGCTTGCGTCTTCAGGGAATACAGAAGTGTATGTCAATGTGGCTTATTATAGGCCTCTTGCAGTTCTGGTACAGCAAGGCTCAGACTGGGAGAGGGGGAAACAGCCAATTAGTAGTGTTCATGTACTAACAAGGGGAATGCTGACAGGAGGAGAGAGCCAAGTGACCAAGAGATGAGCTGCTTCACTATTCACTGTCCAATCACATGCTGGGGGAGGGACAAAACCTGTAAGTATTAACCACAGCAATGTCAAATCAGACCTCCTGATTGGACGGACAGAAATACAAACCCTTTGGTAGGTGATACAGTCTCCATGCATTGCAGCGGATCTGCTTCCCGCAGTTCAGCTTCAAGAACGGTATAAGGAAGCTCGGCCATTTTTTGGGTTTGCAGTTTCTGGAAAACTTGGCCTGTTAATAGTAGGGACAGATCTGGCCAGCAGGTGTATTATACTGGGGGGCCCTGACACAGCCCTCAGGGGTCCGGATTTGGGGAGATTCTTCCAGTTTGGGGTTTTCCAGCAACAGACAAGAAAGATTGTTCAGAAGTCAGAACTGTTGGTGGCCCCCGAGGGCGGCTATTGGACGACACAAGACGAGTGCCAACACACAGCCCGTGATTGCTGCCTTCACCATCCTGGAGATCCTTCCCAGCCAGTGACACCGATGAGGGACTCTACAGAAGGTCAACACCAGAGCCGGGACCATCCTGACACCCTCCTGACACCCTCCTGACACCCTCCTGACACCCTCCTGACACCCTCCTGACACCCTCCTGATACCATCCTGACACCCTCCTGACACCCTCCTGACACCCTCCTGACACCCTCCTGACACCATCCTGACACCCCCCTGACACCATCCTGACACCATCCTGACACCCTCCTGACACCATCCTGACACCATCCTGACACCCTCCTGACACCATCCTGACACCCTCCTGACACCCTCCTGACACCCTGGCAGGGAAGGTCACCAGATGTGTGAAATGGTTCCAGTAATAAAAGCGACGTCCGCAGTGACTCACACACGGTGCAATCATCTGTCTGCCGAGAAAACCATCCCGCTGGAATGTCTTCATTAACTTCCAATTTACTCTCCACCACAAAACACGACTTACAGACATTTCCAGAGTGAGTGTCAGCTCTGCGGCCACCGGGGCGCTTCAACAGGGGTTAACCCTTCATGTGCTAGATCCCCTCAGGAGGGCTGGATGTATATAGGTGGGTACCCTGTGCCAGGGACTGAGGCCCCACGATGGAGTCACCAACCTTCCTGAACGGGAGACACTGACCACCCTGACCTAGAGTCACCTACCACCCTGAGCTAGAGTCACCCACCACCCTGAGCTAGAGTCACCCACCACCCTGAGCTAGAGTCACCCACCACCCTGACCTAGAGTCACCCACCACCCTGAGCTAGAGTCACCCACCACCCTGAGCTAGAGTCACCCACCACCCTGAGCTAGAGTCACCTACCACCCTAACCTAGAGACACCCACCACCCTGACCTAGAGTCACCACCCACCACCCTGAGCTAGAGTCACCCACCACCCTGACCTAGAGTCACCCACCACCCTGACCTAGAGTCACCCACCACCCTGAGCTAGAGTCACCCACCACCCTGACCTAGAGTCACCTACCACCCTGACCTAGAGTCACCCACTACCCTGAGCTAGAGTCACCTACCACCCTAACCTAGAGTCACCCTCCACCCTGACTTAGAGTCACCCACCACCCTGAGCTAGAGTCACCCACCACCCTGACCTAGAGTCACCTACCACCCTGACCTAGAGTCACCTACCACCCTGAGCTAGAGTCACCCACCACCCTGAGCTAGAGTCACCCACCACCCTGAGCTAGAGTCACCCACCACCCTGAGCTAGAGTCACCTACCACCCTGACCTAGAGTCACCCACCACCCTGACCTAGAGTCACCCACCACCCTGAGCTAGAGTCACCCACCACCCTGACCTAGAGTCACCTACCACCCTGACCTAGAGTCACCTACCACCCTGAGCTAGTCACCTACCACCCTGAGCTAGAGTCACCTACCACCCTGACCTAGAGTCACCCACCACCCTGAGCTAGAGTCACCTACCACCTTGAGCTAGAGTCACCCACCACCCTGAGCTAGAGTCACCCACCACCCTGACCTAGAGTCACCTACCACCCTGAGCTAGAGTCACCTACCACCCTGACCTAGAGTCACCCACCACCCTGACCTAGAGTCA
>NW_028321117.1:0-52819 GCF_062004578.1 Staurois parvus
TCCCTTATCCCCTTCCTGCCCAGCACTAGAGTCCCTTTATCCCCTTCTTGCCCAGTCCTAGAGTCCCTTTGCCCCCTTCCTGCCCAGCCCTAGAGTCCCCTTACCCCCTTCCTGCCCAGCCCTAGAGTCCCTTTACCCCTTTTCTGCCCAGCCCTAGAGTCCATTTACCCCCTTCCTGCCCAGCCCTAGAGTCCCTTTACCCCTTCCTGCCCAGCCCTAGAGTCCCTTTATCCCCTTCCTGCCCAGCCCTAGAGTCCCTTTACCCCTTTCCTGCCCAGCACTAGAGTCCCTTTACCCCCTTCCTGCCCAGCCCTAGAGTCCCTTTACCCCCTTCTTGCCCAGCTCTAGAGTCCCTTTACCCCTGTTCCTGCCCAGCACTAGAGTCCCTTTACCCCCTTCCTGCCCAGCCCTAGAGCCCCTTTACCCCTGTTCCTGCCCAGCCCTAGAGCCCCTTTACCCCCTTCCTGCCTAGACCTAGAGTCCCTTTACCCCCTTCCTGCCCAGCCCTAGAGTCCCTTTACCCCCTTCCTGCCCAGCCCTAGAGTCCCTTTACCCCCTTCCTGCCTAGACCTAGAGTCCCTTTACCCCCTTCCTGCCTAGACCTAGAGTCCCTTTACCCCCTTCCTGCCCAGCCCTAGAGTCCCTTCCCCCCTTTCTGCCCAGCCCTAGAGTCCCTTTACCCCCTGTTCCTGCCCAGCCCTAGAGTCCCTTTACCCCCTTCCTGCCCAGCCCTAGAGTACTCTTGAAGAGTGCCTATGACAGGTTCAATGGCTATAGTCCAAAGGCCATGCAGTCCGGGCCGGGACAAGGGGTGGGCAGGAGGGTCGGTTGCCCTGGGTGCAGCACCTTACTGTATGGATGGGGCAGCCAGCGAGCTCCTTCTGATACAAGGAATTTTGACAAATGGATGACTGCTGGGGGTAACACATAATGATGGGGGGAAGGGTGCATTCTGGCTTTTTTGCCTTGGACACTGAATGACCTTGTCCCAGTGTATTATGGCTTAAATTCTGTGGAGGTGGAGCCAGCTATCAATCACAATCAGCCAGGTGGATCCTGACAATATTGTCATGATCCTTCCAGAGCCTGGAGCCAATCTACCTCCATTTGCACAGCCTGCAGTGCATTATGGTTTAAATTCTGTGGAGGTGGAGCCAGCTATCAATCACAATCAGCCAGGTGGATTCCGACAATATTGTCATGATCCTTCCAGAGCCTGGAGTCGCTCTACCTCCATTTGCATAGCCTGCAGTGCAATGTGGTTTAAATTCTGTGGAGGTGGAACCAGCTATCAATCACAATCAGCCAGGTAGATTCCGACAATATTGTCATGATCCTTCCAGAGCCTGTATCCGTTCTACCTCCATTTGCATAGCCTGCAGTGCATTATGGTTTAAATTCTGTGGAGGTGGAGCCAGCTATCAATCACAATCAGCCAGGTAGATTCCGACAATATTGTCATGATCCTTCCAGAGCCTGTATCCGTTCTACCTCCATTTGCATAGCCTGCAGTGCATTATGGTTTAAATTCTGTGGAGGTGGAGCCAGCTATCAATCACAATCAGCCAGGTGGATTCCGACAATATTGTCATGATCCTTCCAGAGCCTGTAGCCGTTCTACCCCCATTTGCATAGCCTGCAGTGCATTATAGTTTAAATTCTGTGGAGGTGGAGCCAGCTATCAATCACAATCAGCCAGGTGGATTCCGACAATATTGTCATGATCCTTCCAGAGCCTGTAGCCGTTCTACCCCCATTTGCATAGCCTGCAGTGCATTATAGTTTAAATTCTGTGGAGGTGGAGCCAGCTATCAATCACAATCAGCCAGGTGGATTCCGACAATATTGTCATGATCCTTCCAGAGCCTGTAGCCGTTCTACCCCCATTTGCATAGCCTGCAGTGCATTATAGTTTAAATTCTGTGGAGGTGGAGCCAGCTATCAATCACAATCAGCCAGGTGGATTCCGACAATATTGTCATGATCCTTCTAGAGCCTGGAGTCGCTCTACCTCCATTTGCACTGCATTATAGTTTAAATAAGTTCTCCCGGGTGAATCAGCCCATAAATTTGCAAGTGCTGCGAAACTCAAACTCGCAAGATTTGCCTGGAACCCCCGTAGGTGGCGAACAGGAACCTCTTCCCGACAAATCCAGAGCAGAACAGGTTTCCTTTAAAAAAAAAACAAAATGGTCAGAAAGGTTTTAGTAGGCGTGCATTTATTCTTTTGATTTCCGATGGAAAAGCGCATTTCCGTCAGCGTCTTCCTGCACGGTGCAATCATAGGAGGCGAGCTGCGTCCGTATTAAAATGCGTTGCGCACTCTCCTGCTGAGCCCTACCTTCTGCTGCCACAGCCTGGAGCTCTCTTTAATCTCCCCGCTGCACAAGGCTCCGACCGACTTTGCCGCTTCCTCCTCCTCTCCTCCCACGGGCACACCGTATACCAAGGAAAATAATGTTCATTTCATTTCCAACAGGATACCGACCAAAGAAGAATATCATCTTATTCATGTTGAGAAAAGGAATTTACATTTAATTCATTGAGGGGAAATTCGGAGATGAAAGTCAAAAATACTCCATTCAGCCGTAATTAGTTAGAAGAATTTAAGGATTAATTACAAGTTTCGGCTGCGAATAACTTATAACTTCATTTTCTTAAAGGGGGTTTTTCTGCCGTATTTAGAAGGTAGAGTGCGTTTCTGAGCCCTCCTTGCAGACGCACTTGAGATTTTAATTTTTTTTTTGAAGACTCATACAATTTAACCGCTTGTCTACCGCGCCAATTATGACATTTCTCACATACGTGGAAATATCTACATTTTTTTTTTTTACTGCAAAATGACTTAGAACCCTCAAATGTTATATCTTCCGAAAGCGGAGGCCTTGGAGAATAAAATAGAATAGAACATTTGAGGGTTCTAAGTCATTTTGTAGTAAAAAAAAAAATTCTCAGGTGCAGTAAAAAAAAAAAAAAAGTAGATATTTACACGTATTTTTACTACAAAATGACTTAGAACCCTCAAATGTTATATTTTGCAAAAGCGGAGGCCTTGGAGAATAAAATAGAATATAACATTTGAGGGTTCTAAGTCATTTTGTAGTAAAAAAAAAAATTCTCAGGTGCAGTAAAAAAAAAAAAAAAAAGATATTTACACGTATTTTTACTACAAAATGACTTAGAACCCTCAAATGTTATATCTTCTGAAAGCGGAGGCCTTGGAAAAAAAAATGGGGGTTGTTGCAATTTTTGTTTCTCTGATCCTCCCCTTCTTCTAGCGTCCCCCTCTTATCCTCTGAGGCCTCCTTGTAAACGCACTAGAGAATTTTTTTTTTTTTGAAGACTCATACAATTTAACCGCTTGTCTACCGCGCCAATTATGACATTTCTCACATACGTGGAAATATCTACATTTTTTTTTTTTACTGCAAAATGACTTAGAACCCTCAAATGTTATATCTTCCGAAAGCGGAGGCCTTGGAGAATAAAATAGAATAAAAAACATTTGAGGGTTCTAAGTCATTTTGTAGTAAAAAAAAAAATTCTCAGGTGCAGTAAAAAAAAAAAAAAAGTAGATATTTACACGTATTTTTACTACAGAATGACTTAGAACCATCAAATGTTATATTTTGCAAAAGCGGAGGCCTTGGAGAATAAAATGGAGGTTGTTGCAATTTTTTTCTTCTCTGATTCTCCCCTTCTTCTCGTGTCCCCCTCTTATCCTCTGATCCTTGTAGAAGCACTAGAGAATGTTTTTTTTTTTGAAGACTTATACAATTCAAATTGTATGTATGCTTTTGGAAAATATATATCGTTTGAGAGTTCTAAGCCATTTTGTAGTAAAAAAAAAAAAATTCTCAAGTGCAGTTAAAAAAAAAAAAAAAGTAGATATTTACACGTATTTTTACTACAAAATGACTTAGAACCCTCAAATGTTATATTTTGCAAAAGCAGAGGCCTTGGAAAAAAAAATGGGGGTTGTTGCAATTTTTGTTTCTCTGATCCTCCCCTTCTTCTAGTGTCCCCCTCTTATCCTCTGAGGCCTCCTTGCAAACGCACTAGAGAATTTTTTTTTTTTTGAAGACTTATACAATTTAACCGCTTGTCTATCGCGCCAATTTTGACATTTCTCACATACGTGTAAATATCTACATTTTTTTTTTAATACATAATGACTTAGAGCCATCAAATGTTATATATTACGAAAGCAGAAGCCCTGGAGAATAAAATGGGGATTGCAATTTTTTTCTTCTCTGATCCTCCCCTTCTTCTAGTGTCCCCCTCTTATCCTCTGATCCTTGTAGTAGCACTAGAGAATGTTTTTTTTTTTAAAGACTTATACAATTCAAATTGTATGTATGCTTTCGGAAAATATATAACATTTGAGGGTTCTAAGCCATTTTGTAGTAAAAATATGTGTAAATATCTACATTTTTATTTTTTTTACTACAAAATGACTTAGAACCCTCAAATGTTATATCATCCGAATGCGGAGGCCCTGGAGAATAAAACAGAATATAACATTTGAGGGTTCTAAGCCATTTTGTAGTAAAAAAAAAAAAATTCTCAAGTGTAGTAAAAAAAAAAAAAGTAGATATTTACACATATTTTTACTACAAAATGACTTAGAACCCTCAAATGTTATATTCTATTTTATTCTCCAGGGCCTCTGCATTCGGATGATATAACATTTGAGGGTTCTAAGTCATTTTGTAGTAATAATATGTGTAAATATCTACTTTTTTTTTTTTTACTACACTTGAGAATTTTTTTTTTTTTACTACAAAATGGCTTAGAACCCTCAAACGTTTTATATTTTCCTAAAGCATACATACAATTTTAATTGTATAAGTCCTCAAAAAAACAAACATTCTCTAGTGCTTCTACAAGGAGGGCTCAGAGGATAAGAGGGGGACACTAGAAGAAGGGGAGGATCAGAGAAGAAAAAAATTGCAACAATCCCCATTTTATTCTCCAGGGCCTCAGCTTTCGAAAAATATAACATTTGAGGGTTCTAAGTCATTTTGTAGTAAAAATATGTGTAAATATCTACTTTTTTTTTTTTTTTACTACAAAATGACTCAGAACCCTCAAATGTTATATTCTATTTTATTCTCCAGGGCCTCCGCGTTCGGAAGATAAAACATTAGAGGGTTCTAAGTCATTTTGTAGTAAAAAAAAAATTCCCAAGTGTATTAAAAAAAAAATGTAGATATTTACACGTATTTTTACTACAAAATGACTTAGAACCCTCAAATGTTTTATCTTCCGAACGCGGAGGCCCTGGAGAATAAAATGGGGATTGTTGCAATTTTTTTCTTCTCTGATCCTCCTCTTCTTCTAGTGTCCCCCTCTTATCCTCTGAGGCCTCCTTGTAAACGCACTAGAGAATTTTTTTTTTTGAAGACTTATACAATTTAACCGCTTGTCTACCGCGCCAATTTTGACATTTCTCACATACATGTAAATATCTACATTTTTTTTTTAATACATAATGACTTAGAGCCATCAAATGTTATATATTACGAAAGCGGAAGCCCTGGAGAATAAAATGGGGATTGTTGCAATTTTTTTCTTCTCTGATCCTCCCCTTCTTCTAGTGTCCCCCTCTTATCCTCTGAGCCCTCCTTGTAGAAGCACTAGAGAATGTTTTTTTTTTTGAAGACTTATACAATTCAAATTGTATGTATGCTTTTGGAAAATATAAAACGTTTGAGAGTTCTAAGCCATTTTGTAGTAAAAAAAAAAAAATTCTCAAGTGCAGTAAAAAAAAAAAAAGTAGATATTTACACATATTATTACTACAAAATGACTTAGAACCATCAAATGTTATATCTTCCGAATGCGGAGGCCCTGGAGAATAAAATAGAATATAACATTTGAGGGTTCTAAGTCATTTTGTAGTAAAAATATGTGTAAATATCTACTTTTTTTTTTTTACTACAAAATGACTTAGAACCCTCAAATGTTATATTCTGTTTTATTCTCCAAGGCCTCTGCATTCGGAAGATATAACATTTGAGGGTTCTAAGTCATTTTGTAGTAAAAAAAAATAAAAATGTAGATATTTACACATATTTTTACTACAAAATGGCTTAGAACCCTCAAATGTTATATATTTTCCGAAAGCATACATACAATTTGAATTGTATAAGTCTTCAAAAAAAAAAAATTCTCTAGTGCGTTTACAAGGAGGCCTCAGAGGATAAGAGGGGGACACTAGAAGAAGGGGAGGATCAGAGAAAAAAAATTGCAACAACCGCCATGTTTTTTTCCAAGGCCTCTGCTTTCAGAAAATATATAACGTGTGAGGGTTCTAACTCATTTTGTAGTTAAAAAAAAAAAAACTGGAGATATTTACACATATATGAGAAATGTCAAAATTGGCGCGGTAGGCAAGCGGTTAAATTGTAAAAGAATTCAAAAAATTTTTTAAAAAATTCTTAAGTGCGTCTACAAGGAGGGCTCAGAGGATAAGAGGGGGACACTAGAAGAAGGGGAGGATTAGAGAAGAAAAAAATTGCAACAACCTCCATTTTATTCTCCAGGGCCTCCGCTTTTGGAAATTATATAACATTTGAGGGTTCTAAGTCATTTTTGTAGTAAAAAAAAAAAAGTAGATATTTACACGTATGTGAGAAATGTAAAAATTGGCGTGGTAGGCAAGTAGTTAACCGCCTGTCTACCGCGCCAATTTTGACATTTTATACATACGTGTAAATATCTACTTTTTTTTTTACTACAAAATGACTTAGAACCCTCAAATGTTATTTATTTTCCGAAAGCGGAGGCCCTGGAGAAAAACATGGGGGTTGTTGCAATTTTTATATTCCCTGATCCTCCCCTTCTTCTAGTGTCCCCCTCTTATCCTCTGAGGCCTCCTTGTAAACGCACTAGAGAATTTTCTTGTTTTTGAAGACTTATACAATTTAACCGCTTGTCTACCGCGCCAATTTTGACAGTGGAGAGCGGATATAGTGAATGCCGGGTCCGGGGAGACCAGATATAGTGAATGCAGGGTCCGGGGAGAGCGGATGTAGTGAATGCAGGGTCCGGGGAGAGTGGATATAGTGAATGCGGGGTCCGGGGAGACCAGATATAGTGAATGCAGGGTCCGGGGAGAGCGGATATAGTGAATGCAGGGTCCGGGGAGAGCGGATATAGTGAATGCAGGGTCCGGGGAGAGCGGATATAGTGAATGCAGGGTCCGGGGAGAGCGGATATAGTGAATGCAGGGTCCGGGGAGACCAGATATAGTGAATGCGGGGTCCGGGGAGAGCGGATGTAGTGAATGCAGGGTCCGGGGAGACCAGATATAGTGAATGCGGGGTCTGGGGAGAGCGGATATAGTGAATGCGGGGTCTGGGGAGAGCGGATATAGTGAATGCGGGGTCCGGGGAGAATGGATATAGTGAATGCGGGGTCCGGGGAGAGCGGATATAGTGAATGCGGGGTCCGGGGAGAGCGGATGTAGTGAATGCGGGGTCCGGGGAGAGCGGATATAGTGAATGCGGGGTCCGGGGAGAGCGGATGTAGTGAATGCAGGGTTCGGGGAGAGCAGATATAGTGAATGCGGGGTCCGGAGAGAGCGGATATAGTGAATGCGGGGTCCGGGGAGACCAGATATAGTGAATGCGAGGTCCGGGGAGAGCGTATATAGTGAATGCGGGGTCCAGGGAGAGCGTATATATTGAATGCGGGGTCCGGGGAGAGCGGATATAGTGAATGCGGGGTCTGGGGAGAGCGGATATAGTGAACGAGGGGTCTGGGGAGAGCAGATATAGTGAATGCGGGGTCTGGGGAGAGCGGATATAGTGAACGCGGGGTCCGGGGAGACCGGATATAGTGAATGCGGGGTCCAGGGAGAGCGGATATAGTGAATGCAGGGTCCGGGGAGAGCGGATATAGTGAATGCAGGGTCCGGGGAGAGCGGATATAGTGAATGCGGGGTCCGGGGAGATCGGATATAGTGAATGCGGGGTCCGGGGAGATCGGATATAGTGAATGCGGGGTCCAGGGAGACCAGATATAGTAAATGCGGGGTCCGGGGAGAGCGGATATAGTAAATGCAGGGTCCGGGGAGAGCGGATATAGTGAATGCAGGGTTCGGGGAGATCGGATATAGTGAATGTGGGGTCCGGGGAGATCGGATATAGTGAATGCGGGGTCCGGGGAGAGCGGATATAGTAAATGCAGGGTCCGGGGAGAGCGGATATAGTGAATGCAGGGTTCGGGGAGAGCGGATATAGTGAATGCGGGGTCCGGGGAGAGCGGATATAGTAAATGCAGGGTCCGGGGAGAGCGGATATAGTGAATGCGGGGTCCGGGGAGACCAGATATAGTGAATGCGGGGTCCGGGGAGACCAGATATAGTGAATGCGGGGTCCGGGGAGAGCGGATATAGTGAATGCGGGGTCCAGGGAGAGCGGATATAGTGAATGCAGGGTCCGGGGAGATCGGATATAGTGAATGCGGGGTCCGGGGAGATCGGATATAGTGAATGCAGGGTCCAGGGAGACCAGATATAGTAAATGCGGGGTCCGGGGAGAGCGGATATAGTAAATGCAGGGTCCGGGGAGAGCGGATATAGTGAATGCGGGGTTCGGGGAGAGCGGATATAGTGAATGCGGGGTCCGGGGAGAGCGGATATAGTAAATGCAGGGTCCGGGGAGAGCGGATATAGTGAATGCGGGGTCCGGGGAGACCAGATATAGTGAATGCGGGGTCCGGGGAGACCAGATATAGTGAATGCGGGGTCCGGGGAGAGCGGATATAGTGAATGCGGGGTCCAGGGAGAGCGGATATAGTGAATGCAGGGTCCGGGGAGAGCGGATATAGTGAATGCAGGGTTCGGGGAGAGCGGATATAGTGAATGCAGGGTTCGGGGAGAGCGGATATAGTGAATGCAGGGTTCGGGGAGAGCGGATATAGTGAATGCGGGGTCCGGGGAGAGCGGATACAGTGAATGCAGGGTCCGGGGTTTAGTAACACTTTAAGGCTCAGGTCATTGTCTGATGACAGCTACATTGATCAGGTAAATACAAATTCATGCAAGAAATAACAAAGTTACATTTTGAGTTTTATACTTTGGATTTCTTTATCTCCTTTATCAGCCAATCAGTACAAAGCTAAATAAAAGTTGTTTAGCGCCATAATAAAATGAAGTAGGCTGCCATTATAACAAAGCCACCAATGAATGGTAACCAGACGGAGGAATTTGTGAATCTGTATTGTGAGAGCGGATATAGTGGATGTCGGCTTCACTGGCCAACTTCCCTCACCTGGGTTCCTGTCAAAATCGGGTACCCAATGGGGCCGATTCCTCATGGGGAGCGGGGGACCAGTACTTCCAGTACACCAAGACATGGGTTGGATTTCACATTTACTGCCAAAGAGGGAAGAAGCTAGTTGGCCCTCCTGGGAAGTGTATGAGAGGTCCATGTGAAGGAATCCCTAAGTTCAGGAAAGGGAGAAAAAGATTGAGGAGAAACTCCTAAGAGAGGGGTTTAGGTAGTTAGTGTGGTTTAGGTAGTTAGTGTGGTTTAGGTGTTTAGTGTGGTTTAGGTAGTTAGTGTGGTTTAGGTAGTTAGTGTGGTTTAGGTAGTTAGTGTGGTTTAGGCGTTTAGTGTGGTTTAGGTAGTTAGTGTGGTTTAGGTAGTTAGTGTGGTTTAGGTGTTTAGTGCAGTTTAGGCGTTTAGTGTGGTTTAGGTAGTTAGTGTGGTTTAGGCGTTTAGTGTGGTTTAGGTAGTTAGTGTGGTTTAGGCGTTTAGTGTGGTTTAGGCGTTTAGTGTGGTTTAGGTGTTTAGTGTGGTTTAGGTAGTTAGTGTGGTTTAGGTGTTTACTGTGGTTTAGGCGTTTAGTGTGGTTTAGGTAGTTAGTGTGGTTTAGGCGTTTAGTGTGGTTTAGGCGTTTAGTGTGGTTTAGGTAGTTAGTGTGGTTTAGGCGTTTAGTGTGATTTAGGTGTTTAGTGCGGTTTAGGTAGTTTAGTGTGGTTTAGGTAGTTAGTGTGGTTTAGGTGTTTAGTGTGGTTTAGGTAGTTAGTGTGGTTTAGGCGTTTAGTGTGGTTTAGGTAGTTAGTGTGGTTTAGGTAGTTAGTGTGGTTTAGGTAGTTAGTGTGGTTTAGGCGTTTAGTGTGATTTAGGTGTTTAGTGCGGTTTAGGTAGTTTAGTGCGGTTTAGGTAGTTAGTGTGGTTTAGGCGTTTAGTGCAGTTTAGGCGTTTAGTGTGGTTTAGGTAGTTAGTGTGGTTTAGGTGTTTAGTGTGGTTTAGGTAGTTAGTGTGGTTTAGGTAGTTAGTGTGGTTTAAGCGTTTAGTGCAGTTTAGGCGTTTAGTGTGGTTTAGGCAGTTAGTGTGGTTTAGGCGTTTAGTGTGGTTTAGGCGTTTAGTGTGGTTTAGGTAGTTAGTGTGGTTTAGGCGTTTAGTGTGGTTTAGGTAGTTAGTGTGGTTTAGGCGTTTAGTGTGGTTTAGGTAGTTAGTGTGGTTTAGGCGTTTAGTGTGGTTTAGGCGTTTAGTGTGGTTTAGGTAGTTAGTGTGGTTTAGGTGTTTAGTGTGATTTAGGTAGTTAGTGTGGTTTAGGTGTTTAGTGTGGTTTAGGCGTTTATTGTGGTTTAGGTAGTTAGTGTGGTTTAGGTGTTTAGTGTGGTTTAGGCGTTTATTGTGGTTTAGGTAGTTAGTGTGGTTTAGGCGTTTAGTGTGGTTTAGGCAGTTAGTGTGGTTTAGGCGTTTAGTGTGGTTTAGGCGTTTAGTGTGGTTTAGGCAGTTAGTGTGGTTTAGGCGTTTAGTGTGGTTTAGGAGTTTAGTGTGGTTTAGGAGTTTAGTGTGGTTTAGGTAGTTAGTGTGGTTTAGGTAGTTAGTGTGGTTTAGGCGTTTAGTGTGGTTTAGGAGTTTAGTGTGGTTTAGGTAGTTAGTGTGGTTTAGGTAGTTAGTGTGGTTTAGGCGTTTAGTGTGGTTTAGGCGTTTAGTGTGATTTAGAATAGGGAAGCACTTACTCTTTAGCTAGATCTGGGTTTTAGATCAAATGTTGGATTCAACACCTCCCATTTGTATGTTCCGATCAATAAAAACCCAAAAGAGGGTCTAAATCTTTCCTACTCCATTCATCACTAAAAAAATAAAGTTTTGCCTTGAGCCGGGCTTTACGGCACGGAGTGGACAGATAGAGGGGTTGGTAGGAGGCGGAAGAGACGAACACTTTGCAGCTAATGGCAGATTACCATTCTAAAGGAGAGAACGCACATCAGGACCGGTTGGCGTTGGCAGGAAGAGTTATGGAGGAGCAGCGGGTTGCAATTAAGCACATGTTATTATAACTATCATTAATTTGTGCAACCTCGCATCGACTCCGCCGGGAAATAACTGACTCAATGGCATCTTCACGTCAACACATTTCAAGCACATTGACTCCTATCCAGAAATAGTTTATTGGCTTTTTATGCCAGCCATAAAGGAAACTCTCCAAGATGCAGAGACGACTTTGTACTTTGCAATGGGCGGCCGAAGGGAATATATTTAATATGAGCAAATGGATGCCAGCTGGTTTCCTTCATCGGAGAATTGCAAAATGTTTATTTTTGATACATTGATGTTGCTGGTTGAATCCCTACAGAAAAGAGAGAAACTCGACCAAAAAAAAAAATGATTTTACAAAAAAGTCAAAAAGTGACATAACAATTATTGCTAATTTGCAGCAGTTAAAAAAAAATGCAACAAAGGCCTGACGACAAAGGCCTGACGCACGGCGATACATCTTTTCACAAACAAGACATTTTTGGCTTCATAAAGTTCATTTTTTTATAACGCAGTGAAATGGAAGGATATACAGTGATTTGGTTGCTGAAGACTTGGAGGACAAGAGGCATTGTGTGTCTCCTCGCCGCGGCCGTCCATCAGACGTCCTCTACTTCGGGATTTGGTCTTTTAACCACTTGAGCTCCAGAGGATTTACCCCCCTTAATGACCACGCCTCTTTTTGCTACTCGGCGCTGAACTACTTCAACTGATAATTGCGCGGTCATGCAATGCTGCACCCAAACGAAATTTACGTCCTTTTTTTCACACAAATAGAGCTTTCTTTCGGTGGTATTTGATCACCTGTGCGCTTTTTATTTTTCTTGCTATAAACAAAAAAAGGTCAAAAATTTTGAAGAAAAACAATATTTTTTACTTTCAGCTATAAAAAATATATAGTAAACTCAAAGTTGGTTATAAATTTAGGCCAAAATGTATTCTGCTCCATGTTTTTTGGTAAAAAAATCCCAATAAGTGTATATTGATTGCTTTGTGTGGAAGTTATAGTGTCTACAAACTATGGTATAGATACTGCAATTTACGCCATTTTTCTGCTATACAGCACTGCGCTAGTTTAACGGACAATTGCACGGTCATGCAATACGGTACATAAATGAAATTTACATCCTTTTTTCCCCACAAATTGAGCTTTCTTTCGGTGGTATTTGATCGCCTGTGCAGTTTTTATTTTTTGCGCTATAAAAAAAAAGGCTGACAATTTTGAGGAAAAAAAAACAATATTTTGGACTTTTTGCTATAAAACATGTCCAGTAAAAAAAAATGTAAAAATCTAATTTAGTCATAAATTTCTGCCAAAATGCATTCTGCGACATGTCTTTGCTAAAAAAAAAACCCAATACGTGTAAATTAATTGGTTTACGTGAAAGTTATAGCGTTTACAAATGGCGGGAAAGATACTGGGATTTTTAGGGGTTTTTTTATACTAATAATGGCGGCGATCAGCGACCTATGGCAGCGATCAGTGACTTATGGCGGGACTGCGGCGGACATTCTGACATTGGGGGGTACTGACTTGGGGTCACTGACATCCCCAAAAACACCAATACAGTGATCAGTGCAAAAAGAAAAACACTGACACTGTACTAATGGCACTGGGGAGGAAGGGGTTAACTTTATTTTGCAGGGAAGGGTTATAGGAGTGAGGGGAGTGTTTTACTAGGGGGCAGGGTGTGTACTGGGCGGGGCAAGGCTGATCGAGAAAGAGAAACTGTTCTTTCTCAATCAGCTCATCCTTGAGCTGACAGGGAAGTGACAGACAGCACAGCTACTGCAGCTGTGCTCTCTGTCACTGTTTACTGCCGATACGCTAAGGAGCGGCTGTGACCCGGCGACTGACATCCGCGGCGGTGATCGGCGGGACAGATAGGGTGGCGGCGCGCCTCGTGCGCGCCCCCTATTTGTTTACAAAACACACGTTTTAAAACGTGGTTTTGCCTGCCAGTGCTGCCCTGCCGCCGTATATCTACAGTAGCTGGGCGACAAGTGGTTAATTTGAGCAAATGTGATTTTAGACTACAATGGAACTCTCCGGGAATTTTTATTTTTTTAAAGAATATGTAAACCCAATGTAGCCCCCCTCCCCCCCACCCGACTCCCCTGAAGACAGGATAGTACCTCCAGAGGGAAGGCTAAAAAGGGAGATCAAAACAGAAACTGGGCGCCAGTCGCTTTAGGTCTTTTTCAAAGCTTTAATGATGAACTTGAAAGGAACTGGAATTAGAGGGTTAGGGGTTCCAGATGCCATGCAGATCACTTACAGACTCCTTGGACCGAGAACAAAGTCCATCTTCACAGTATCAGAACCTTTAACCACTTGCCGACCGCAGATAGCTGAATGACGGCTTCACTGCGGCTGTCCAGTTCTGGGAGGGTGTCCTACGGACACAGATGATCACATGGTATGGTAAAAGGCCAATCACAGCGGCCTTTTACCACATGATCAGCTGTGTCCAATGACATGCTGATCACCGGGAAATGCAATTGCCAAAAATCTGCTGCACTTTCCTCATGCTGTCAGAGTGTGAGGAAAGTACTGCCGAGAACAGGCAGCTGTCAGAGGAGGGATAGGCACCAATCATCAGGGCCCAGCAGTGCCGCCCACAAATGCCCAGCAGTGACACCCACCCCTGCCTATCAGTGCTCATCAATGCCACCCACCTGTGCCCAGCAGTGTGACCCACCTGTGCCACCCACCAGTGTCCATCAGTGCAGCCCAGCAGTGCCATTCTGCAGTGCCACCCAGCAGTGCCGCTAGTCAGTACCCACCAGTGCCATCAGTCAGTGCTGTGAGCCAGTACCCATCCGTGCCGCCTATCAGTGCCCATCAGTGCCGCCTATTAGTGCCCATCATCAGTGCCAACTCATCAGTGCTGCCTATCAGTGCTGTCAATCCAGTACCCATCAGTGCCACCTATCAGTGCCCATCAGTGCCGCCTAGGAGTGCCCATCATCAGTGCCAACTCATCAGTGCCGCCTATCATTGCCGCCTATCAGTGCCCATCATTGCCACCTATCAGTGCCCATCAGTGCCGCTTATCCGTGCCACCTCATCAGTTCCACCTATCAGTGCCCATCAGTGTTGCCTATCAGTGCCGCCTATCAGTGCCCATCAGTGCTGCCTATCAGTTCAGCCTCATCAACGCACATCAGTGAAGGAGAAAAGTTACCTGTTTGCAAAATTTTATAATAGTAACAAAAAAAAACTTTTTTTTTTAGGTTTTTTTTTATAGCGCAAAAAAAGAAAACTCCCAGCGGTGATTAAATACCACCAAAATAAAGCTCTGTTTGTGTGAACAAAATGAAAAATTTCATATGGGTAGAATCTTGCATGACCGCACAATTGTCATTCAAAGTGCGACAGCGCTGAAAGCTGAAACTTGGCCTGGTAAGGAAGGGGGTAGAAGTGCCCGGTAGGCGAGGGGTTAAGCCAACACGGCAACACTTTTAAGCACGTTTTCAGTCTAGTGAGTCCTCCAAGTGAGTCACCAGGCCCGTCTGAGAGGACAGCCTTCATCCAGACTCTCTCCAGCAATGGGCCTCCCCTGGATCTTTTCACCTTGGATCGACTTCCTCCACTTCGGGCAGGACAGTCTCAGGACCACTTCAAAGCAGATAGGCCCCAGACAGGCTTCTGGGCCTAGCGCAGAGTTCTCTCCAGCAGCACCTCCTTAAGGTCTCCTGAGGCAAAAGAGCAAGGACATGGCCCGCCCCAGGTATATATATATACCCTCTCCCAGAATGCAACAAGTGCCATAGAAGCTCCTACTGAGCTGTCTGGAAGAAATATAAATATTCATAACCCAGGCTGGTTGTACAATCTCATGCTATGACCTGTAGTACCAGTGACGCCTACTGTCGACAATGAGAAGTGCACAACCCAACCAAGATTAGGGGAAAGTCGGATAAAGAAACTATATAATCAGTCTAAGCCAATTACAGCCCAGCCAAAAACTAGATTTGCAAAGTATACCAAGTTTAGGACAAGGGGGCTACATCACCATTTCATATTGCTGATACAGTTGGGCAAAAAAGTATTTAGTTTGCCACCAATTGTGCAAGTTCTCCCACTTACAAAAATGAGAGAGGCCTGTAATTGGCATCATAGGTAGACCTCAACTATGAGAGACAAAATGAGAAAACAAATCCAGACAATCACATTGGCTGATCTGGAAAGAATTTATTTGCAAATTATGGTGGAAAATAAGTATTTGGTGAATATGAAAAGTTCATGTCAATACTTTGTTATATATCCTTTGTTGGCAATGACAGAAGTCAGACGTTTCCTGGAAGTCTTCACAAGGTTGGCACACACTGTTGCTGGTATGTTGGCCCATCCTCCATGCAGATCTCCTCTAGAGCAGTGATGTTTTGGGGCTGTCGCTGGGCAACCGACTTTCAACTCCCTCCAAAGGTTTTCTATGGGGTTGAGATCTGGAGACTGGCTAGGCCACTCCAGGACCTTGAAATGCTTCTTACGAAGCCACTCCTTCGTTGCCCGGGCGGTATGTTTGGGATCATTGTCATGTTGGAAGACCCAGCCACGTTTCATCTTCAATGCCCTTGCTGATGGAAGGAGGTTTGCACTCAAAATCTCACGATACATGGCCCCATTCATTCTGTCCAGGACATGGATCAGTCCACTACACCACAACTACACCACTACTATATCACTACTACACCACACCTACACCACACCTACACCACAACTACACCACAACTACACCACTACTACATCACTACTACACCACATTTACACTGCTACTACACCACAACTACACCACTACTACACCACTACTACACCACTACTACATCACTACTACACCACATTTACACTGCTACTACACCACAACTACACCACCACTACACCGCCACTACAACACTACTACACCACAACTACACCACTACTACACCACTACTACACCACAACTACACCACTACTACATCACTACTACACCACATCTACACTGCTACTGCTCCAGGACCTTGAAATGCTTCTTACGAAACCACTCCTTCGTTGCCCGGGCGGTATGTTTGGGATCATTGTCATGTTGGAAGACCCAGCCACGTTTCATCTTCAATGCCCTTGCTGATGTAAGAAGGTTTGCACTCAAAATCTCACGATACATGGCCCCATTCATTCTGTCCTGTACATGGATCAGTCGTCCTGGTCCCTTTGCGGGGAAACAGCCCCAAAGCATGATGTTACCACCCCCATGCTTCACAGTAGGTATGGTGGTCTTTGGATGCAACTCAGCATTCTCTCTCCTCCAAACACGACGAGTTGTGTTTCTACCAAACAGTTCTATTTTGGTTTCATCTGACCATATGACATTCTCCCAATCCTCTTCTGGATCATCCAAATGCTCTCTAGCAAACTTCAGACGGGCCCGGACATGTACTGGCATTAAGCAGGGGGACACGTCTGGCACTGCAGGATCTGAGTCCCTGGCGGCGTAGTGTGTTACTGATGGTAGCCTTTGTTACGTTGGTCCCAGCTCTCTGCAGGTCATTCACTAGGTCCCCCCGTGTGGTCCTGGGATTTTTGCTCACCGTTCTTGTGATCATTTTGACTCCACGGGGTGAGATCTTGCGTGGAGCCCCAGATCGAGGGAGATTATCAGTGGTCTTGTATGTCTTCCATTTTCTAATTATTGCTCACACAGTTGATTTGTTCACACCAAGCTGCTTGCCTATTGCAGATTCAGTCTTCCCAGCCTGGTGCAGGTCTACAATTTTGTTTCTGGTGTCCTTCGACAGCTCTTTGGTCTTCACCATAGTGGAGTTTGGAGTGTGACTGTTTGAGGTTGTGGACAGGTGTCTTTTATACTGATAACAAGTTCAAACAGGTGCCATTGATACAGGTAATGAGTGCAGGACAGAGGAGCCTCTTGAAGAAGGTACAGGTTTGTGAGAGCCAGAAATCTTGCTTGTTTTGTCTTGGAAATTCGCTTTAACGAATTTCTCCTTACCGTGAGTACTCGCAGTTGGATGCGCAGAAATCCCCCATAAAGCTGTGCGAATCTCGCTTACCACGACTGCAGCTAAACTACACGATTCCTGCCCATCCAAATACTTTGGTTCTGTTGAATTTGTGGGTGATGGAGCTCCGTTACCCTGGAATGATCACACGACACTCTAAGGCTGGTTGCAACTCACATAAGGGGCTGATTTTAGGCTCAGCTCTCTGTTTTATTAAGAATACACACATGCCCCCCACATGAATAAAGTCAATCCCTCCCACCGAACAATACAATGGGGATTGCTTATACAGAGGATGTACATTCCAATTGGAGCATAGCCTTTGCTATTATCTATCACTGGTCCTCCCCCATGAACCTTCTGAGGTCAGCAGACTTCCTCCCCTTCCCCCCTATGAGCCATCTGAGGTCATATTTCCTGTCCTACTATCTTCTATTGGTATGTACATTCTCTGTACAAGCACTCTCTAAAAATATCAGTCTGTACCTGGATGGGCCCGATACGATCTTTATTAAAACACATCCATCCCAGATACAGTTTCAAGTTGGTAATGGGTTGTAAGATATGCATAAGCCTACACGTGGAGTTCACACCGCTTGCGCATTGCGTTATGAAGCCCACGTGGTACCATGCTGCTGATATGTGGATACAGGCCCACGGTCTACTGACAGCGGCATTCGCATGGAATGCCGTGGTGGTATACACGCCGGTCTATAAGCGCAGATCTGCCATCTCATCCATTACCAAGCCGAGTACTGTAATACATACATTGTACATGCGCATGGCCCAATTGCAGCCTTCAGAGCTTTAATTAAGCCACACGAGAGACATATGAATAACACGAATACATGACACATTTAAAGTTCGACCAACAATACAAAATTTCCATGACATTCCCTCCTGTTTTATCATATTCTCCTCGTGTCCCTTCTTGATCTTCTTCAGCTTGATGGGTGTAGTCTCAAACTTCAAAGAGTTCCTGTAGTTGTCCCTGAGAATAAAGCTCCACGGGGTACCTGAAACAACAAGACCCGACGCAGACTCGACGCAAACAGGCTTGATTGAAGCGATGATCCTCAAGAGCGTTGGAACCTTCACTACAGGAAGGCTCTTGCAAAAACCACAAACAGACTTGTGGTATGAATAAAGCTTGTGATCCCACGGTGGTCTGGGGAGATCCAGCAATAGATTCTCAAATTGCCCCTGCAGACGGGGCCACACAAGGCTGGTCTCGACCCAGACAGTTTTCCAAATCGCAGACACAAACAATGATGAGGCTTGAAGCTTGCTTGAAGGTCTTGGAGAATGTGGTCTTCAGAGAGATAAATTAGAGGGAAGCCAGGACGTAATCTGTAGAGAAGGTGGATGGTTGGTGAGGTCTTCCTCCGATCAGTGGTTGGAGTGGGATCCCAGGAGCGGGCATGGAGATGTGGTCGTCTGCCCGAGCTTGGTTTACACGGTCGATGAGGCAACAGGAACATCTCACCGCGGCATATAAAAGGCAGATGAAAAAGAGAAGCATCAGGATATACACTCCCACTTCCTTCAACCAAGATCCGATGGAGAACAGGAAATCTCCCAATCCTCCCAAACCCTTGAACGGATTCCAACCCTCACTAGCTATAGCTCTAGCTTTTCCCTGTAGTTCACTAACTTTGTCCATATGGGCCTGGACCTTGTCATCGGTGTCTTCTATCCAAGTACAACAATCCTCTCCGATGAACTCACAGAACCCCCCTTTGGCGGCTAAAAGATAATCAAGGGCCATCTTCTCCTGAAGCACTAAAATTCCCATCTGCCGTTGTTCTTGGGCAATTTCTCTGACAGCCTCTACGGTCTCGTTAAACATACTATCCACGATGACAGAAAAATTGTTCAGGCGCTTCATAAGTTCTATTCCCCATCCTGTCCATGAGGGGAACCAAGCCCATGCCTGGTCGCCCTCAGAGAACAGCTCCCTGCGAACTCTCCCTGCCATCCTTACCTTCTTGTGGACCATCAACTCTTCATGGTCCATCACTACATAGGATGCGGGGACTAGCTTTATGAGGGCACACGAACCTTTCGCGTTCTGGGGAAATGTTCTATAGGCTGCCGAACCACACAGAAAATAGTATGGACCTGTCAGAGCAGAACAGGAGGAGTTCCTCGTTCGGCCTCTGGTACTGAGCAACAGTTGCACAGACTGGGGGATTGCTCCCTCAGTCTGCACATCACATCCGTCCTTCCAACACACGTGGTCTGGTCGGTCAGTGTGGTTACTCAGAAAGGAAGTCTGGTTAGTCAGATTGACAGTTATACCTCCCTCGCAGGTGGTAGTCCCAACAAACTTGTTACCTGTGCCAAAGCTGATGTTAAAGCACACCTGAGGGCTGCCTAGCTGCCCAGTTACCCATAATGGACTGGTGAGGGCCCTACAGGAGCTAGAGCTAATATTGGTGCTGAAACTGATGTTACCTGCTAAAAATGTGTCATTAAGTTCTACCGACAAATGTCTACGTGGGGGCTGACCAGGGGTCCCTTGCTTTTTCATGCCGACGCGGATGTCATATAGGGCATGAACAGCGGCCATTGCGGACATGTGATGACTGGGTGGGGGCTTAGAGCATACCCAACAGTTGGTTTTGTTGGCGGTTCTGGCTAAACGCAGGTGCATTTTAAATAAAAGGTTGGGGTATCTGCCGTCTTTTCCTCCGTTCACACACATGTATGACATACAAACAAAAAGAAAAAGGAAAATGACACCCCTCATTCTCTGGTGTAGCTGAAAAGCTTCTTGCAGTGGCTTGCGTGCACCCAGTTGTCTCGTCCCTCGAGTTTGAGTGAGGTAGGTGTCGTCAGCTGGACTTGGTATGGTCCGGTGAACCGTGGCTCGAGTCCGGTTCTTTGATGTTTCTTTAGGACGACCCAATCACCTGGCTCAATAGAAAGAACACCTGTTATTGTATTTGGATCGGGGAGCGATTCGCGAACCCGATGGTGTATCTTCTGCAGCTCCCGTTGCAGAGATTGCACATAACCTGTAAGCTGTGAATGCAAAGACGACAACTGTTGAGGAAAGTACAACCCTGTTTTGGGAGGTCCCCCAAACAACACCTCGTAGGGTGACAGCCCATGTGGTTGCCGAGGGGCATTCCGGATGGAATAGAGGGCAATGGGGAGACACTCAGGCCAAGGTTTTTTGGTATCGGCCATGATTTTGGAGATCCTGTTTTTAAGGATTCCGTTGAGACGTTCAACCTTACCGCTACTCTCGGGGTGATACGGGGTGTGTAGCCCTTGGTTGATGTGAAGGGCTTTACATACCTCTGCAAAGATCTGTCCAGTGAAGTGTGACCCCCTATCGGACTCGATGGTTTCAGGTAGACCCCAGCGGCACACAACCTCAGACAGGATTTTCTTCGCCGTGGTACTAGCGTTGGCACATGTGACGGGCCACGCTTCAGGCCAGCCTGAAAACATATCTACACAGACCAAGGCGTATTCGTACGGCCCACTCTTTGGTAACGAGATGTAATCGATCTGGATGCGTTGGAAGGGGCGTTCAGGTTTTGGTGAGTGCCTTTGGGGTATTACTACCGTTCTGCCAGGGTTGTGTAGGGCACAGACTAGGCAAGAAGCTGCAAAGGTAGCTGCAGCAGTACTGAACCCAGGTGCAATCCAATGCTCGTCTACCAACGCACACATAGCCGTCTTAGATTGGTGCCCAGGGTAGTGAGCCAAGTGGGCCATCATGGGGAAAAGGGACTTTGGCAAACACCATCTTTTGTTCAGGCACCAAATGTCATTCGACCCTTGGGAGGCTCCTGCTGCTGTCCATCTAGCCTTCTCCTGCAAACCCGCCTGTGATTGCAGTTTTTTAAACTCGTCTAATGAAACCTCTGAAGGGATGGCCAGCATCAGAACCCCCGTTTCCTGAACCAGTGCACCGGCCTTTGCGGACCGATCTGCCAAAGCGTTTCCACATGCCTCCACACTAGTCTCAGTGGTATGAGCTTTCACCTTAAGAACAGCAATCTCCCGTGGCAGGCCGAAGGCAATGAACAACCTGTCAATCAGTTCTGCATGCTTCACCGGTTTACCTGAACTTGTGAGAAATCCCCTCGCTTTCCAGATGGGACCAAAGTCATGTGCAATACCAAACGCGTACCTCGAATCCGTATAAACATTAATCCTCTGACCTTCATGTAACTCACATGCCCTGGCCAGTGCCCACAGCTCAGCTTCCTGAGCTGACATATGTGCGTTCAGAGAGCCCTTTTCCACAACGTCACTTTCCGTCGTGACCGCGTAACCAGTGTGTGGCTTACCGTCTTGGGTGTAGTACCTGGACCCATCGACAAAAAGATTTTTCGCTTCCGATATTGGCGTTTCCTTCACTGGGCTGATCGCCGCTGACTCCAGTTCCATCAAAGAAATGCAGTTGTGTCCTTTGGAAGAGAGGTTAGTAGTGGACAAAGAAGACATGTTAGTAGAAGAGGTGTTAGTATTGTTAGTCGGGTTGCAAAATTCAGCACCGTCGTTGTTGTCCTCCCCCCCTTTCTCGTCTTCCAACACAGGAAGAAGAGAAGCTGGGTTAAGAATAGTGCATCGTTTGATAGAGAGGTTAGTAGGAGTTAGGAGGGCTACCTCGTATTTGGTCAATCTTGCTGCAGAGAGATGTTTAGTTTGGACCTGGTTTAGGATCTCTTGCACCGAGTGCGGAGTGTAGAGTGTGAGGGGTGAATCCAAAACGATGTCACCCACTTTTTGGACAAGGACAGCACAAGCAGCCACTGCCCTCACACAACCCGGGGACCCTTTGATGACTGGGTCCAGAGCGGTCGATAGGTACATGATGGGGCGGTATTTGGTTCCGTGAAGTTGGGTTAGTACTCCGGTTGCATGGCCCTGACTTTCATGACAGAAAAGGTAGAAAGGTAGGTCATAGTTGGGTAGACCTAGGGCTGGTGCTATTGAGAGTTCCTGAGTCAAATCTTGAAGAGTTGACCAGTCGTCATCTGACATTTGAAATGGTGTTTTGGATGTCAGCTCATACAGGGGACCAAGTTTGTCCGAGATGTTGGGGACCCAATCTCTGCAGTAGTTGATAAGGCCGAGGACGGCTCTCAGCTGACGGTGGTTTTTGGGTCTCTTTAGGTCTTGCAATGTCTGCACTCTTTGGGTTGTTAGGTGCCTGGTGCCCTGAGAAATACAATGCCCCAAGAAGATGACTTTTTCCTGGCAGAGTTGTAATTTCTCCTTGCTGGCCTTGTTGCCCGTTGACGCCAGATGGTTGAGTAATGAAACAGTATGTTGATAACAATCCTTTTTAGTGGGACAGCAGAGGAGCAAGTCATCAACATACTGTAACAACACCACCTCTGGATTCATTGGGGTCCACTGATCTAACACGATTTTCAGCTTGCAGCTGTATTCCGAGGGACTGGTTACTGCTCCCTGGGGGAGACGGGTCCAGGTAAGTTGTCGGCCCTGGAAGGAGAAGGCAAAAAGGTACTGACACTGGGGATCCAGGGGTACCGAGAAAAACGCGTTTGACAGATCAATGACGGTAAAAAATTTTGCATTGGGTGGTACGGTTGCCAGCAGGGTGTGTGGATTGGGCACCAAAGGGGCATCACTGATGATGATTTTGTTTACCGCTCTCAGGTCATGTACCAGCCGGTAGGTGGTCGGTTGACCAGGTGCTGTCTTTTTTGCTACTGGGAATAATGGTGTGTTACATGGCGACTGGGTTGGGGTGAGGACCTTTATCTGTAGATAATGGTCGATCTGGGTTTTTAGGCTGTCCATTTGAGCTACACTTAAAGGATATTGTGGTAGTTGTGGTAACACGCTTCCTGGTCTGATGTTGACTGTAGTTGGAGGTACCGGCAAGAGACCCACATCATATTTATCTGCTGCCCAAACTTTGGGGTCAACTTCAGCCAATACGTCCAACTCCAGACAATATGTAGCCTCGGTGAGATAAGGTAGGGCCAACAATGTGCACAGTCTTTCTTCCGACAGGGCACTACTCACCACAACACCCGATGGGGTGAACTCAATGACAGCTTGAATGTCTGACAAGATGTCCGCTCCCAAAAGATTGATGGGGACGTCATCTGAGACCAGCACTGACCTGACAGCCTCAGTGTGCAGACCTAACCTGAAATGGAGTGGTTTGGTGGACTGTAGAGACACTGTTTGACCTGTGAGACCTACCGTCGGTGTGTTTGCCCCTGAGAGGGGTACCTTGCCTTGGATGTCCTGTTTTCGCAAGACTGTTCTGGCTGCACCGGTGTCGATGAGGCAAGGGAGGGGATATTTTAATTCCTCGAGAAAAAGATGGATCTGGGCCGACACCGATTTGCCAACTTCCTATGAGGATTCATAGGAGTTACTTACCATGGTGGTCATAGGGGCGGGGGACTCATCAGGAATGAACTGCCACCGACCTTTAGGTAATTGGGGACAGCTCCTCCTCATGTGCCCCGTTTGGTGGCACTGGAAGCACCTGGGTGGGGGCCTATCCTTCCTGTGACCCAGATCCCTTGGTTTTTCGTGTGGGGTCTGGGACATAAGAACTTTGGCCTTGTCTTGTTTTCTTCTATCCATTTCCCTCTCTATTGCCGCAAGAGTGGAAAGGATAGCAGGGATAGACATCTCATTATATTCGGGTCGGGCCAGAACCAGCCTTTCCCGAATTTTAATATTGATGCCTTCCAAAAATTTGGCCCGCAACAGAATGTGCGTCGCGGTCACCTTTACCCCTTCAGTTGGAGCATCAGGTCCAACTTCCAGATCCGCATCCAGTGCCGCCTGCTTGAGACGGCGCCAGAAGCAGGCGCTTTCCTCATTAGGACCCTGGGTGAGCTTCATCATGTCCGTAGTAGAGGTAGCACCATACATTTCTGGAAGCTTTGCCTTTAGCTGTGTACAGAACTCTTTGCCCCCTGAAGTCATCTCCTCATGCGTGGTTATAGAGCACCCTGCAATCACTGTACTGGCCACTTCCATGCCCACCTTTGCCCGTAGGATCTGTGCACAATCTGACCCGCTCATACCATAGCTGAACTGGTTTTGTCCAAACATTCGAGCAAATCCTCTCGGATTGACTCGATAGTCCGGGAGCTCAGCCAGAATAGTGCGGATCTCTGCCGGGGTGAAGGGGACATGCCAAACTACCCGTTCCCCTAAAGTCCGTTCCCCCCGTGCATTGGGAGGACCTTCAAATTGCTGCACCCTGACTGGATAGGCCTCGGTCCGGGAAGAGTGCAAGGGCTGACCCAGCATCATCGGTGGGCTTAGATTAACCACCTCGCTTACTGCACCTTCAGGTTTGAGGTCCCTCAGATCAGGGTATAGCTGGGGGGCAGGGGTCTGATCAGTGGTTCGTAGCGCTTTGATGCAATCCGCCCTGTTTTTTAACCGGGTGTCTATTCCCCTTGATTCACAGATAGTCTGCAAATCGGTTGTTGAGTAGGCTTCATAGTTGGAAACAGAAGGAGCTGGGGTGAAGCAGGGAGAAGGGAGAAGTAGAGGCAGAGGCTGAGGCATAGAGACAGAAGACACAGAAGGTATGTCAAGAGTGACGTCACTAACAGAAGAGACAGGTGCAGTTATACTTATCTCAGCCACTGTTGGTTGTTGGGGAACCCCAGTAGACCCTGATCCTGCCTGCCTTAGTAGAGTCAGCCCTGAAAGAGCTTCCTCCACCTCTGACACTGGATCCTCCTGTTTTATTCCCTCTGGAGGCCAGGTATACATCACCTGGTTCTTCCGGACAGACACCAGTTTATGTATGCCTTGCTTCCCTAATTGGATTGACCTGTGAAGCCATAGCTGTGCGATCTCTAGTTCTGACGCCTGCATCCGTGGTTCAAATTCAGAGATGAATTTTTCCCACCTCCATGCGTCAAATGTACCTTCCCGGGGAATTTCCCATCTGGTACCCTTCGACCATTTATTCCACCTTTTGAGGGGTTCTGTAGACTTCCCCCCCAAACTCACCTTCATCAGTTGTGCAGCTGTCCTTACCCTGAAGAGGGCTGGTTCCCCCTCTCTCTTCATGGACTGACTACTGCCCATCGTGACTAGTCACTGGTATATATCCCGCGTCCGGGTACCTGTTTACCCCCTGGAGCACTCGGTGGGATCCTACCGAGAGGCCTGATTCCACCACTTTCCCAGCACAGCGTAATTTATGTGATACTTATCGATCACCCGAAGCGCATCAAGTGGCGGTCAGACTGAGAGCACACCTCCCACTCCCACAGCGCAATTTGTGTGATCCTGACCACCCGAAGTGTTTGTGGTAACCAGGACTTCCCTGGACCGCCCACTCACACAGCGTAATTTATGTGGTTCTCATCACCCACTGTGTTTGGCAGGCCACACCGCACAATGATGAAAGTGGCTTTTCTCTCCCTGCACACAGTAGCTAACACAAGTCAAAACAAAAAGAGGGGTTCTTGGATGTTACTTAGGGGTCACTGGTTGGGCAGAAACCTGCTAACTGACCTTTAGGAAATTTGTGTAAAAAGAAAAAAAACTTTCCTAATACACACAGAAAAACCCTTTTTCAACCTGAAAAACTGTTAAAAAGGACAAAGTGGATCCTTATGAAAAACACGGGACGTGTCACAGTAAAACAATTACACCGAGGTAAACCGAAAAACTGCGCCAAAAGTAACCTTGTTGCTGACTCAAAAATCACTCCTATCAGCACCGCTAAACGATCCACGTTATACACGCAATCTTTACTGCAACCACCTAGAACCGTTTACACAAAAAGTCTGCTGGACGTGAAACACGCGACACAGCAGCTTAAAACAAACCCGCTTTACAATAAGGAACTACTTTTAACAGGAAAAACACAAGAAAAACATAATCACTATACAAGAAATCTATGTGCAAAAACCCAGACTTCACCGCGCTCATTAAATGTGGAACACGTGAAGGGAAAACTCGCTTAATACACTTTAAATTGGCTGGCAATACGCAAATTTAAAGCTAAAAGCAAACAAATGAAACTGTAAAAAATTTGGATTAAAAACACAATATGGGTCAAATGCATATAGGAAACTTCATGCACATTGCATAGAGATTACTGCACATATGGTAGTCAACAAAATGGCCACCAAACAAAAGGAGTCCATGTGGTTTAGTCAAGAAAATGACCCCCCACAGAGGAGCACATGGCAGATACTAGAATGACCCCCCACAGGGAAGCACATGGTAACGCTAGAATGGCCCCCCACAGGGAAGCACACGGCAGCCTCTAGCCTCAAAATTGCCTCTTACATAAAACAGACGTTTGGACAGAACATACACTGGACAATTACACAACAATATACAGCACACATACAACACAATTTGGGCACAATCACAGAACAGATATAAAACACCAACATATCACACTAACATGCACATGTAACAAAAAGGACCCCCTGCTGCATGCTTGCTGGGAGCAGTAATACCACAAAACATTGTACAGATCACATACACACAGAGATCTTACAACAGTTAACAATTAACCTAAGCCTTTCAGCACTGTAATAATTACCTCACGTGGAGGGGGGTAAAGCAATCACCACAGTACCTACAGCCCACAAATACTTACCTAACACTATGCAACAACTTTTACCCACTAAAACATATACCCGTTTAATTTTTGGTTGGAAGATTTTTAAACTTGACCAAATCCAGCCAACCAAAACCCACCCCCCCTGCTGCTCTCAGCAGAGACAAACCCTCGTCTTTTCACCCACAAATCAAGAGTTTAGGACAAAAAACGAGGTCCTTGTTAAGCGGTATTTCTTGTTAGCTAACAGAGAGCGAAATCAGCCACACGAACACGCAAAAAGCGATCCTCTTAATGGCAGAGAGACCTGAAATGTGCCGGCATACTTTTTGCTAGTTCATGATGGCCATTCCCCCCTCGTTCTTGGTTAGCTACGCAAGAATACGCGTTAGTATCCACCAGGCTCGCCAAACTGTCTTGGAAATTCGCTTTAACGAATTTCTCCTTACCGTGAGTACTCGCAGTTGGATGCGCAGAAATCCCCCATAAAGCTGTGCGAATCTCGCTTACCACGACTGCAGCTAAACTACACGATTCCTGCCCATCCAAATACTTTGGTTCTGTTGAATTTGTGGGTGATGGAGCTCCGTTACCCTGGAATGATCACACGACACTCTAAGGCTGGTTGCAACTCACATAAGGGGCTGATTTTAGGCTCAGCTCTCTGTTTTATTAAGAATACACACATGCCCCCCACATGAATAAAGTCAATCCCTCCCACCGAACAATACAATGGGGATTGCTTATACAGAGGATGTACATTCCAATTGGAGCATAGCCTTTGCTATTATCTATCACTGGTCCTCCCCCATGAACCTTCTGAGGTCAGCAGACTTCCTCCCCTTCCCCCCTATGAGCCATCTGAGGTCATATTTCCTGTCCTACTATCTTCTATTGGTATGTACATTCTCTGTACAAGCACTCTCTAAAAATATCAGTCTGTACCTGGATGGGCCCGATACGATCTTTATTAAAACACATCCATCCCAGATACAGTTTCAAGTTGGTAATGGGTTGTAAGATATGCATAAGCCTACACGTGGAGTTCACACCGCTTGCGCATTGCGTTATGAAGCCCACGTGGTACCATGCTGCTGATATGTGGATACAGGCCCACGGTCTACTGACAGCGGCATTCGCATGGAATGCCGTGGTGGTATACACGCCGGTCTATAAGCGCAGATCTGCCATCTCATCCATTACCAAGCCGAGTACTGTAATACATACATTGTACATGCGCATGGCCCAATTGCAGCCTTCAGAGCTTTAATTAAGCCACACGAGAGACATATGAATAACACGAATACATGACACATTTAAAGTTCGACCAACAATACAAAATTTCCATGACAGTTTGTAGGTGACCAAATACTTATTTTCCACCATAATTTGTAAATAAATTCTTTCCAGATCAGTCAATGTGATTGTCTGGATTTGTTTTCTCATTTTGTCTCTCATAGTTGAGGTCTCCCTATGATGCCAATTACAGGCCTCTCTCATCTTTGTAAGTGGGAGAACTTGCACAATTGGTGGCTGACTAAATACTTTTTTGCCCCACTGTATGTGCCTGCTGTACCATGTACTTTTATGAAAAGGCATCCTGTTCTCTTTGTATTTCTTCCTTTGTGTGAAATCCCTGGTGTTCCTGCCAGTCTCTCTGCACTCCTATCAAAAACTGACCACACTAGGCATGAGAACACAGCGTGGTCAATTTTCTGGCTGTGCTGGAAACTCAGTTTGCTCTCCTCCAATCATAAGACTTGTCCTAGAACTCCCCCCCCCTTCACAGCCATTCACTGGGAAGATCAGCATGCTGCTGTTTTCCTTCCTCCAGCTCACTAAGCTCTTATGCAGCTGAGAACAGAAGGTATGTGATTGCTTATATAAAAAAGGGGAAAAAAGGTATTTATGTTTTTTTAAATATATATTTTTTATATATATCTATGCACAAATGTTTTGTTTTTCATTTCTATTTTAAACTGTATGGGTTGTTTTACACAGTTATGGTTTACAAATACTTTAAGGCCTCTGTTGACTGTCTTTTGTTCTCATAAGAAGGGTTTTGCTTTTTCATACGAGTCCACGAGAATGCAAAACCCATTTGAAGCAGATCAGATGCGATTTAGATGCAGCACTACCTCCTTAGGAGTCGCTGAGTCTTTTGGGTTCCACTTGCACACTGAGCTTATTTTTTTTAGCTTTAGTAAGTGGTATCGAACTTGGATGTGGTTCAGGGGTGTATGGGATGCCCAAGGAACTGTGAACATGAGAACAAATCTCCATAGCAACTATGTACACCTCCATAGACAGACAGTTTCTCTTTGGAGAGCTCTCCAGCCCTTCTGATGTACCTTCGCAGACCCCAGATGAATCCTTCTCTTCACCCAGCTGCTTGAGTGAATTCCTGAGCGAGGGGATCCAGAAACTGCCACTGTAGTAGAGCAGCCCCAGATGAGGAGCTAGTTGGGTTTGCCACCTGACTGCCTTCTCTCCTTATCCAGTTCAGGGGGTGCAGGATTATTTACTCAGTCCTTTCCTGTAAGCGTGTTGGGTTGGTGGCTTCCTTCAGGCCTTATACTGAACTGGCTCCTTCCCTGCTTCCAAGGCTGTCCTCTCTCAGGGGATGGTTGAGGCTGAGAGATCCTCCTTCCCAGATCCTACCTGTAGGTTGGCCACTCCCTCTGACTTCAAACTCCAGTCTTCTCACATCATTTTCAAGCTGACACTGACCATTTACTGATCAGGCTTGCCAATACTTAAGGGCTACCCTGACCCCATGCCACGGCTCCTACTTTGGGATTGGTCAGAGGCCCTTGAGTATGCAGATCAGCTCCTTCCTCATTACCACACATACTATAGTTGCACTCTGAGTGTAATGTCAGGGACCTCCGTGGTGCCTTCCCCGGCGCACACGCAATAGCAGCGGCTGATGCCGGGACACAAGCACCAGGTCCCGGTGGGCTGCGGCTGACAGGATTCCGCACATGCGCAGTAGGAGCCGCGGGCGCTCCTTGGGCGGCCAATGACAGCCCGGGGGCGCATCCTGGGCGGCCAATGACAGTGCAGGGCGCAATATTTAAAGATGCCCTGCACTGTGACAAGTTGCCGCAAGGTCTGACCTGTTACCTGAGTTTCCTGTGCCCTGTGATTATTGATACGGATTGTTTGACCCTTCTGCCTGCTCCAGCTCTGACCCAGATTGTTTGACTACTCTGCCTTCTCCTGAGTTTGACCCGGATTGCCCCTGACTACGCTGCCTTCTCCTATGCCGACCCCCGGCTTGTTTGACCATTCTGCAGACTGACTACGATACTGACCCTGCGTGTGACCTGACCACTCTCTGCCTGCCGTCTCGGTACCTCGCCATCCCCCACGGTGACAGCCACCAGTTTATCCTCCCTGGTCCTGCCGGCCTCCTCACATCTGGCTCTCTTCTGGTTTACACTCATCCCCAGAGGTTCCCTCTGCCACTGGTGGTATTGCTCGGAGGTCGTGACCTGGTCCTGGTTCTGCTTCAAGTCCATTCCCACCATCAGGGGCCCTGGTAAACACGCAGACCGGGACTTAGACTCCACGCTCCGGGTGATTCCGTCTAGTGGGCTGCCAGAGGCACCACCTGGCGGATCCGTAACAGTAATGCACTCCTGAACCCTGCACTCTGAGTGTAATGCACTACTCAACCCTGTACTCTGAGTGTAATGCACTCCTGAACCCTGCACTCTGGTGTAATGCACTACTCAACCCTGTACTCTAAGTGTAATGCACTCCTGAACCCTGCAGTCTGAGTGTAATGAACTCCTGAACCCTGCAGTCTGAGTGTAATGCACTCCTGAACCCTGTACTCTGGTGTAATGAACTCCTGAACCCTGCACTCTGAGTGTAATGAACTCCTGAACCCTGCAGTCTGAGTGTAATGCACTCCTGAACCCTGCACTCTGGTGTAATGAACTCCTGAACCCTGTACTCTAAGTGTAATGCACTCCTGAACCCTGCACTCTGAGTGTAATGCACTCCTGAACCCTGCAGTCTGAGTGTAATGCACTACTCAACCCTGCACTCTGAGTGTAATGCACTACTCAACCCTGTACTCTGAGTGTAATGAACTCCTGAACCCTGTACTCTAAGTGTAATGCACTCCTGAACCCTGCACTCTGAGTGTAATGCACTCCTGAACCCTGCAGTCTGAGTGTAATGCACTCCTCAACCCTGCACTCTGAGTGTAATGCACTCCTGAACCCTGCACTCTGAGTGTAATGCACTCCTGAACCCTGCACTCTGAGTGTAATGCACTCCTGAACCCTGCACTCTGAGTGTAATGCACTCCTGAACCCTGCACTCTGAGTGTAATGCACTCCTCAACCCTGCACTCTGGTGTAATGAACTCCAGAACCCTGCAGTCTGAGTGTAATGCACTCCTGAACCCTGTACTCTGAGTGTAATGCACTCCTCAACCCTGCACTCTGGTGTAATGAACTCCTCAACCCTGCACTCTGAGTGTAATGCACTCCTCAACCCTGCACTCTGAGTGTACTGCACTCAACTCTGCACTCTGAGTGTAATGCACTCCTCAACCCTGCACTCTGGTGTAATGAACTCCAGAACCCTGCACTCTGAGTGTAATGCACTCCTGAACCCTGCACTCTGAGTGTACTGCACTCCTCAACCCTGCACTCTGAGTGTAATGCACTCCTCAACCCTGCACTCTGAGTGTACTGCACTCCTCAACCCTGCACTCTGAGTGTACTGCACTCCTCAACCCTGCACTCTGAGTGTAATGCACTCCTCAACCCTGCACTCTGAGTGTACTGCACTCAACTCTGCACTCTGTATGTAGCTCAATCCTGAATTCTGCACTCTGTACGTTGTGCACTTTTGAACCCTGTACTCTGAATGTAATCCACTCCTGAACTCTGCACTCTGTACATGGAGCACCCCTGAATTCTGCACTTTTGCACATAATAAACTCCTGAACCCTGCACTCTGTATGTAGAGCATTCTTGAACTCTGCATTCTGTATATAGCACATGGGGGGTGTTGTTGATGATGTTGATGGCAAGTGTTGCGATGGGGGCGTGATAGAGTTCCTGTACTTACTCTCTGAGAAAAAAAGCCCTGTAGCCTTAGGCCTCATTTACACTTGTATTTGTAATTGCTCCCCTTTCTACTGCATGCACGTGAAGGCAAAGCTCCATTTTGTTTCAATGCGGGGTCAAGGGAGGGGCCAGGGGTGGGGTTCAAGGGGGCCCTGTCAGGTAGTCTGTACAGGGCCCCATGATTTTCCTAACAGTGGCTCTGGTCCCAAGCATGTTTCAAGCCACCTACTGTTGATTGACTTTCTCCTCTGCTGGAAATCCATTCCAAGCATCAACCACCCTTCCAGTAAAATAATACTTACTAAGATTAGTTTCGAACTTTCCAGCTGACATGACCTCAAATTAGCGGGAGGAAAGTTCAACACTAATCTAACAAAACTAATCGTATTGTTTTCCTGAGAGAGCAGTTGATGCTTGGAATCAGTGGTGTCCCGAGGCAGGTGCGGGGGGTGCGGTCCGCACCGGGTGACACCGACCGCACGGGGTGACACCAGGCCCGCTCCACAAAAAGGTAAACTGTAAAGCAAGCCGGCGATCATTGGCTTTCTTTACAAATTACCTTTTCTTACCTTTTCTTGGATTCGGTGTCACCCGGTATAGGTTGCACTCGGACGATCCTGCGGGGTGACACCGGTGTATCGGCAAGATGTGTCTCCCACGTAGATGTCCCCCTGAAGCAACTGCGCATGTCCCGGTTTCAGGCACGATAAATCGATGATAGAACTACTGCTATCATCAGTTGATCGTGCCTGAAACCGGGACATGCGCAGTTGTCCCGGACCCGCTCCAAGAAAAGGTAAGTTGTAAAGAAAGCCGACGATCCCCGCACGATGGTTCGGATCTGCGGATTGAGAATAATGGATCGGAGTCTGATCCATTATGCTCCCCAATCTGCAGATCCCATCCATCCTGCGGGGATTGTCAGAGGGGGTGTCACCAAGTGTTACCGCACCGGGTGACACCAACCCTAGGGACGCCTCTGCTTGGAATATACTTCTGGCTTCTTTTACTATAAGTCCTGATGAAGGGGACGATGGGTGGTCCTGAATCACTTTGGCTGTAGCACCTACTATACGTTTGGAGTAAAGTCTTATTTTGGACTGTAACACTTTAGTGAGGCACTCCGATTTTCACAGTCAAATATTACTTTCAGATTCCAAGGTTACTGCGGCAGTTCCTTTGTTCATGGGAGCAGGCTACATATCACATTTTATTAGATCCACCTTGCTAGTATCGGGTTGGACCCCCCTTTTGCCTTCAGAACTGCCTTCATTCTTCGTGCTGTAGATTCAACAAGGTGTTGGAGACATTCCTCAGAGATTTTGGTCCATATTGACATCGAGTTTCTATTGCCTTTCTATCATCTGGAAGCAGTCTGCCCATTCTTCTCTGACCTCTGACATCAACAAGGCATTTTCCTCCACACAACTGGATATTTTCCCTTTTTCGGACCATTCTCTGTAAACCCTAGAGATGGTTGTCCGTGAAAATCCCAGCAGATCAGCAATTTTTGAGATACTCCTACCAGCCTACCTGGCACCAACAACCATGCCACGTTCAAAGTTATTAAATCCCCTTTCCTCCCCATTCTGATGTTCGGTTTGAACTTCAGTAAGTCTTCTTCACCACATCTAGATGCCTAAATGCATTGAGTTGCTGTCATTTGATTGGCTGATTAGCAATTTGTGTTACCAAGCAATGGAGCAGGTGTACCTAATAAAGTTGCTGGTGAGTGTAGATGCCCCATTGGATTGCCACCTGTACAGTTTTGTCAAATATACCAATAGCACAAAGTTATTATCTACAAACAAACAACAAACTTTGGTACCCTATATTTGCCATAGGTGATGATTTAAAAGCTCCTACAGGTCATCAGTTTAGCATGAACTGTGAATAATGGCTCTCACTCGTGTATGGCGATATGTAACGTGTACCTCAAGCAACGTTTTCTTACATAGGAACCCCCAATTTACGATCGTGTGTGCAAGCACTTGGGGGTGGGGAAAATTTTGTGTGTGGGGCAGTTTTAGGTGCTGGGTATAAATATAAATTCTCCAGCTCCTGACGATCGCAGCGATACCATATATGTGTGTGTTGTTTGTTGTTTGTACCCGGAGTACAGCCCAGAAACAATAGTGCGCATTTTGTTTCTATCCTTTTTTTTTTTAACCTAAAACACACTGACACTGACATTGACACTAACTGACACTGAGACCAATTTTTTTACTCCTGACCTTTGACCCTGACCTTTGACCCAAACACTAACCCTGGCACTGAACTACATCAAACCTTGATCTAGGTATTTTTTTCTTTATTTTTTCTTTTATTTTTTAATATTTATTTATCTTTTTTTTTTTTTTTTAAAAAACCCATTTTTTTTTTCTCTCTATGAAAGGAGTTAGAGAGATAGAATATATAATAGAATGCATATAATGATACAATGTATAATGGAATGTATATAATGATACAATGTATAATGGAATGTATATAATGATACAATGTATAATAGGATGTATATAATGATACAATGTATAATATAATGTATATAATGATACAATGTATATAATGATATAATGGAATGTATATAATGATATGATGTATAATAGAATGTATATAATGATACGATGTATAATAGAATGTATATAATGATACAATGTATAATGGAATGTATATAATGATATGATGTATAATAGAATGTATATAATGATACAATGTATAATAGTGTCAGGGCCTAGGCTTGAACCTGGGACTTCTACTGTGTCAGGCAGTAACTCTTCTCATTGAGCTACCTAGGATGCTGGACAACACTCTGCCTCTTCTATTGGATAATCCTGCCTTGTGCCTTGATTACTCTTGAACCTTGAACTCCTTGCTCCTCCCATGAACTTCCTATATAAGCCATGTCCTTGGACTTCCTCCTTGCCAGATTATTGTGCCTTTCCAGCCAATATCCCGCTACTGTTCCTGCTGCTGTCTACACCTCCGCTACTGATCTTTGGCTTGTTCCTGACCACGATTTTGTCTCATCCTAACGTACTACGATTGATCTGCTACCATTTGTGACCGACCCTTGGATTGTGACCGACTCTGCTTTCGTCTGATCCCTAACCTGTTGATCCGCTATTGGTTCCCAGTCTGCTCATTCCCTGGTGGGGTGATCCTGAGATCTGCGACCTGGTATTAACACGCAGCCCAATCCATCTCCACCATTAGGAGCTCTGGTGAATACCGGTTAATACTTAGACCCCGCACCTCAGGTGAGCCTGCGTCATTCCCAGGGGGATCCGCTGGTGTACCTATCCTGCTGGTTCCAGGTAAGCCTTTTACTGCTATAGCAACTGGTCTCTGACCTGACCTTACACCGTGACAAATATGATGTATATAATGATACAATGTATAATAGAATGTATATAATGATACAATGTATAATAGGATGTATATAATGATACAATGTATACTATGATGTATATAATGATACAATGTATAATAGAATGTATATAATGATACAATGTATAATAGGATGTATATAATGATACAATGTATAATGGAATGTATATAATGATACAATGTATAATAGGATGTATATAATGATACAATGTATAATGGAATGTCTATAATGATACAATGTATAATGGGATGTATATAATGATACAATGTATAATGGAATGTCTATAATGATACAATGTATAATGGGATGTATATAATGATACAATGTATAATAGGATGTATATAATGATACAATGTATAATGGATTGTCTATAATGATACAATGTATAATGGGATGTATATAATGATACAATGTATAATGGGATGTATATAATGCTACAATGTATAATGGGATGTACATAATGATACAATGTATCTCTCTTCTCCATTCTTAGAGAGAGAAAAAAACAAGGGGGCCGGGCTGTATAGTGATTGATCACTGTGATAGCCAATCAGAGACTATCACAGCGATTGTGTGACCCGGAATCGGGAGTCCCGGGTTGCGATCGTTAGAATGGGACCTGGGGCTCTCAGTGACACCTCGGTCTTTGTGCTGGAAGTGCGCAGTGTGGTGAGCTCCCAGCACAAAGACAGGTTTGCGAATATGCGGCCCCACAGAAAAAGTCCAGTTCCGTGAGGGCGCATATTTGTGTTAAGTCGACATCAAGGGGTTAGTGAGACATTAGGGGTCTTTTAGACCCCTAGGGGTTTATTTACTAAAGCTGGAGAGTCCAAAATCAGACTCCCTTCTGCATAGAAACCAATCAGCTTCTAACCTCAGCTTGTTCAATGAAGCTTTGGCAATGAAACCTGGAAGCTGATTGGTTTCTATGCAGAAGTGAGTCTGATTTTGGACTCACCAGCTATAGTAAATAAACCCCCTAATGTCTCACCTGCCTTCCACTGAGGCTAATGGAGTGTGGATTGTACTGCATTAGCGTCTTACCTGGCTGCAAGAGCCAGAAACCAAAAGTGACATTTTACACATTGTTTCTAGCTAGGGGAGATCAGCAAATGAATTTTCACTGGTCTCCCTCCCCTCCACTTGTTGACACCCACCATGTAGGTCTTGGGCCCACAGGTGGGACAGGGGATCCCATGAAGCATTGTGTGTGTGTGTGTGTGTGTGGGGGGGGGGTATTGCTTTCATTAGGAAGCCAAGAGTTGGCTTGTGGAGTGTAACCTCTTCCCCCCGCCCCGCCACTGCCATAGGACTTTTGGTGGTGGCAGTAAAAGGGATAAAGACAAAAATGTTGTGTGCTATAAATGTCTTTACAAACCCAGATGTTACCTTGCAAAAGAAGCCATGACAACATCACTCTGCTGTACATAGTCTGTGCAGAGAGTAGAACAGTGGGAAGAACCAAGCAGGCCCCGCCCACTATAGGTTGCCTACAGAAAAATACAGGAGGGGTAAAGACAAGACCAGTCGCCCCGCAACAAAGAGAGAGAGAGAGAGCATAACTGTGGGAGGGGCCCAGCAGGCTCCATCCACTCAGTACAGGCTGCCTACAGAAAAATACAGGAGGGGTGGAGACAGGGGCGGACTGACCATTCAAGCACTCGGGCACTGTCCGAGGGTCCGGGGTCAGTAGGGGGCCCCATGAGATGCGCCTGGTACCTTTCATTGGCTTTTTCATAGGCTTTTTTGGATGTGGGCAAGGACACAGGGGCCCCATGATCCACTATTGCCCGGGGGCCCCATGAGTTGTCAGTCCGCCCCCGGGTGGAGACAAGATCAGTCGCCCCGGAACCAAGAGAGAGAGTAGAACTGTGGGAGGGATCTAGCAGGCTCCACCCACTTAGTACAGGCTGCCTACAGAAAAATACAGGAGGGGTGGAGACAAGGCCAGTCATCCTGGAACAAAGAGATAGAGAGAGGGAGGGAGGGGGGAAGAGAAGAGAGAGAGGGGGGTGAGAGCAGACCAATCATCCCGGAACAAAGTGAGAGAGAACAGAACTGTGGGAGAAGCCCATCAGGCTCCTCCCACTCAGTACAGGCTGCCTACAGAAAGCTACAGGTAGGAGGGGGCGGAGACAAGACCAGTCCCCCTGCACAAGGACAAAGAGTGGAAGTGAGCGGTCTTTATTACAGAAAGTCTGACACTGGATTACGGCACAGATCTGGAAGAAATACACGAAGAGCAGAAGAACACACATGAGCAATGGATTTTTTATCCCAGACTTCAGCTTTAAGCCTTTTCTTCTTCAGTGAAGAAGTTGGGCCAACTGAGAATTAATAAATAATTTCTGTAAATGGCATTTTTTTGGAACTTCATAGTAATTAAAAAGCATTAATGGGACTCAAACTTGGAAAAGACAAGGCAAAGTTCCTTCTTTAACCCCAAACGGTCCACCAATTAATTAAACTGCTTGTCGAGTTCATTGTCATAAATCGCTACGTCTCCGGAACGGCGTATTGCCAAGTGACCTGAGCGGCGGGCATGCGGAATGTAATTACATTTTGCGATGTACAGTCATTTCCCCGGAGGGGTCGGAGCCAAACAAACAAAGTGACGGACGTCAATAGGAGGCAAATTATCTTAGTAGCAAATATTTGTGGTTCTTAGAAGTGTAACTGCAACAAAAATAAAGAGCGAGTAAATATGCAGCCCGAGGAGACAGATCTTAAAGTGCTAAAGTTGGGTTTTTGAAGAATTCTAGATATGGATAATTCTATATAATTATAGTGGACCATCTTGGACCATTGTAACTATTCATACACCATACCTGTGGGATGCCTCTAGAACACGTGTCATACACAAGGCCCGAGGGATGAATCCGGCCCACCAGGCCATTTTATGTGGCCCTCACACCTCCCCTTCAGTTGCCGTCTTCCCCCTCATCTCCTCCCCACCTTGTCCCAGCAGTCAGCAGCAGAGAGGAGGACAGAACTTCTCTGGTCCTCCTCCAGACCCTTCACTTTCTGCATCCCAGCTACACCCCAGTTTCCTCTTGGCATCAACACAAGGTTAGGGGGGACACTGTGAAGTCAGGGAGGGTGGGGTACTCTTGACTTCTGATGGTGGGGTACTCTGGACATCTAGTCTTACAGATACCACTAGCCCTTTGAGGGCAACCATAATGCTGATGTGGCCCACAATAAATTGAGTTGGCACCCCTGATCTAGAAGGTAGAAATCTCTGTAGTAGGCCCAGTGATGTATTTAGGTTTCATGCTGCCCTAGGCAACACAAAATTCTGCTCCCCCTCCCACCCGCCACACGGAGAGACCCTGACACTGAACAACACCCCCCTCCTCCACGAAGAGAGCCTGACATTGACTAGCAAACACCCCAGGCCCCACCCACCCAAGAGAGCCTTCCACTACCACCGCCCCCATACACTGGCAACCCCCCCCCATCCCTACGAGAGTGAAGACATTCACCTTCACAGCTCAGGACACCCCCAGGAACAAGAGTCAGGCTCTGCATACACCATAAAGCAGCCTGCAGCCTCTCTCAGATCCCACTTGGTCCCCATGCTGCGAGTGTCCCTTCTGCCATCCCTTCTTTTGGGGGGCAGTGCTGCCCCCTTGAAAAATGCTGTTGCCCCCCCTGAAAAATGCCGCCCTAGGCAAATGCCTTGTTTGCCTTGTGGTAAATACACCCCTGAGTAGGCACCTCTACTACACATTAAAGGAAAGCTCAAAAGGATGCCCCCATCTAAGTGTAGAAAATCCATTAAACAAACAGGTAAATAAACAGGATTGCACTCACTGCATAGGGAAGAAATTCAGCTTGTCATGATTTCAAAGGAAGGACCTCCAGGGACAATCAAGAACTGCAGAGTTTGGCAGGCAAAAGGCCAAGTGTTGTTGCCAAGTGTTGAGTGTACACTCACCGGCCACTTTATTAGGTCCACCTTGCTGGTATCAGGCTGGACCTCCTTTTGCCTTCAGGACTGCCTTAATTCTTTGTGGCATACTGTAGATCCAACAAGGTGTTGAAAGAATTCCTCAGATATTTTGCTCCACATTGACATGATGGCATCACGCAGTTGCTGCAGATTTGTCGGCTGCACATCCATGATGGGAAACTCCCGTTCCACCACATCCCAAAGGTGCTCTACTGGATGGAGATCTGGTGACTGTGGAGGCCATTGGAGTCCAGTGACCTCATTGTCATGTTCAAGGAACCAGTTGGAGATGATTTGAGTTTGTGACATGGAGCATTATCCTGCTTGAAGGAGCCATCAGAAGATGGGGACACTAGCACCCAGAGTAGTTTTCTCCTGCTGTAGCCCATCTGCTTCAAAGCTCAACATGTTTTGCATTCAGAGATGATTGTAACAAGCGGGTATTTGAGTTCCTGTTGCCTTTCTATCATCTGCAACCAGCCTGCCCATTCTCCTCTGACATCAACAAGGCACAAAACTGCTACTCACTGGATATTTTCTCCTTTTCAGATCATTCTCTGTAAACCCTAGAGATGGCTGTGCATGAAAATCCCAGTAGATCAGCCATTTTTTAATTACTCAGACTAGCCGGCCTGGCACCAACAACCATGCCATGGTCAAAGTCTCTTAAATACCCTTTCTTCCCCATTCTGATGCTCGGCTTGAACTTCAGGAAGTTGTCTTCACCACGACTAGATAGCTAAATGCATTGAGTTGCCGCCATGTGATTGGCTGATTAGCAATTTGTGTTACCATACAAGTGAACGGCTGTACCTAATAAAATGGCCGATGAGTGTATCTTCTGGTTAAGCTCCATGTTTGGAGAGATTTTGATTACACATCAGCGGCCATTGCTTTTCCCAGCATTTAAAGAGAACATGGTGGTCTGACCTGTAAATCAAAGGTCCATCAATTAACCCCCCTGGTGGTATTCCCGAGTGTAGCTGGGATATGGGATGGAATGAAACCCATGAACACTTTCTGTTCTTAAAAGTTCCACCCAAAAAGGGAAGTTCCACTTTAAAGATTGGTCCTCCACTCCCCATTAACCTCCCTGGTGGTATTCCCGAGTGTAGCTCGGGGTAAAGTTTCAGCACCACAATTGGTAACCCCCCCGAGCTACACTCGGGAATACACTGCAGCATTGCTCCGGGATCTCTTCTGCACTTACCTTGTCCTGCACTCCCGCGATGTCCCCCCTGCAGTGTCCCCTGTAATGTCCTCCGGTCGATGCCGGCATCCGTCTTTAGGGTTCCGTTCCCTGCGACGTCGGGACATACGGGGGACGGAACTGGCGGGAAATTTTAAAATTGTAAAAGTGACATTCACTAAATACACTAAAATCACATAGTATAACATTCCTGTATCAAACCATTTCACATACATTTTGTCCCGAGTGCTTTGTCCGGCGCCCTGCCTGCATTTTTACTGTTCTTTCTGCCTGGAAACTGAGAAACGTCCATGGCGTCCAAAAAGCGTCCCTTTAGGTCAGACGTAGTTTTAGACCGGCTAGAGAACAGCGATAGTAAATCAGAATCACTTGCAGAATTGAGTGATAATGATTGGTGGGGGAAATTCCTCATCAGACACTGAAAACGATTCTGCGACTGAGCTCAGCGATGTGCGAACTTGGCGCTCTATTTCACATTTCAGTGTTTTTGGTTTGATTATATTATTGAATTATATTTATTATTATATTATTATTATTTTTTATGATTATTTATTATATTATATTTTATGATTTTGTGTTTCAAATTTTATCATACCCGGAATGTTTACTAGACTTGTTCGGACAGATTTCAGTGAGTTATTCCTAAGAATGACAGGCCGACAATAAAAAAACGACATATTTCCATGCAAAAATATGTACCGCTTTGAGCACAGAAATACTGACATAATCAGACCGCTAGGGAGGTTAAGGTGAAAGCATGCTCCATAGGGGATGGTGGAGGTCATTTGGAATGATAACATGCTCATCAACCTAACAAGGGGGAAAGAAGGATTGTCACATCTTTTACTTTTTTTTTTCACTTTTAATGTGGATTGCTGACATATGGACATTCATTTATTGTGTGGTTGAGTCACATTCTTATGATTACTCCCATTAGTTCATTGTTCTGCACATGTTGATACTAGTACATGATCTGAGGATTGAGATAATTATTATATACACGGAAGCTTCAGCATATCTATTATACACTTTACTAGGATCAGGGGCGTATTTACCACAAGGCAAACAAGGCACTTGCCTAGGGAGGCATTTCTCAGGGGGGCAGCACTGCCCCCTGGAAAAATGGATGCTTGCGGCATGGGGACCAGGTGGGATCTGAGAGAGGCTGCAGGCTGCTTGATGGTGTATGCTGAGCCTGACTCTCGATTCCCAGGGATGTCCAGAGTTGTAAAAGTGAGTGACTGTCTCTCCGGGTGGGGGCAGGGGTGATGTTGGTCAATGTCAGGCTCTCTCACTGGGTGGCGGTTCTGATTTTTGTGTTGCGTAGGGCAGTACAAAACCTAAATATACCACCGCACACACCCATTAAAGGCTTGATCGCGCTTGCTTTGCTTTCTAAAGAGTGATCCATGTTTGGATCAGGGGCGTATCTACCACAAGGCAAACAAGGCACTTGCCTAGGGAGGCATTTTTCAGGGGGGCAGCACTGCCCCCTGGAAAAATGGATACTTGTGGCATGGGGACCAGGTGGGATCTGAGAGAGGCTGCTTGATGGTGTATGCAGAGCCTGACTCTCGATTCCCAGGGATGTCCAGAGCTGTAAAAGTGAGTGACTGTCTCTCCGGGTGGGGGCAGGTTTGTTGTTGGTCAATGTCAGGCTCTCTCACTGGGTGGCGGTTCCGATTTTTGTGTTGCATAGGGCAGTACAAAACCTAAATACACCACCGCACACACCCATTAAAGGCTTGATCGCGCTTGCTTTGCTTTCTAAAGAGTGATCCATGTTTGGATCAGGGGCGTATCTACCACAAGGCAAACAAGGCACTTGCCTAGGGCAGCATTTTACAGGGGGGAAGCACCTCCCCCCAGAAGAAGGGACACGTGCACCATGGGAACCAGCTGGGATCCGAGAGAGGTCGATGGTGTATATAGAGCCTAGCTCTCGCTCCCGGGGATGCCCGGGGCTGTGAAAATGGGCGTGTCTCTATCGCCGGGGCGGGGGGGGGGGCAGTGGAAGGCTCTCCTGGGTGCGGGGCAGGGGTGTTGTTGGTTTATTCTCTCTCTGCGGGAGGGGGAAGGGAGGTTGTGTTGGTCAGTGTCCTTGGTGGGGGCAGATGATTTTTGTGTTGCCTAGGGCAGCACAAACCCTAAATACACCACTGACTAGGAGGTGGTTTTTCATCTAACAACCAAACACGAGGTGAACATGTGGGGTGAGTTGTGTCATAAGATTTCATATAGAATGTTGTATTAATGTTATCTCTAATATCATTGTCATACAGATGTCCCCAGACAGTCACGGGGAGGTAAATATAATGTGAAAATCTCCCTTTCAGGATTCCCAAAGGGAATTTGGATTGTTCACAGTTGCAATGGTAAATATGAAAAGACGGCACATAATAAAGTGATTCCAATGCTGCATTTTCCAGCAACTGGCAAAGACCATTCTTCATGCCTTCCATACAACATAAATAGAGTAAGAGCTTTATGTGAGCAAATATTCAGTTTTAAATCAATGTCCCATGAAGTATGTCTACTGAGTCATATCCAACTCTTGGCGATTCAATGGGCCAACTCGCCGGCACCATGTCTCATAGGCTTGAAAACCATCTCTATAGGATTTTCTTGGTGAATTGTTTTACAAGGTAGGTTGCCAGGTTCTCCCTCAACCCTCCTCAGCTGCTCAACTTGGGATGGGTATGCAGAATGGGATAACGCATGTGCATAGCCAATTTGTACAAAGATAGTAGGGCCAATTTAGACAGGAGCCAATTAAAGAGTTAAGAATTAAGAAACCGGCGGTGAGGCCGCAAACCTTCACTGCCGGTTTCCCTTAGTCAAGATGGCAGTGCCAGCACCCAACAGCTGATTGTAGAATCGGCTCGGGGTGAGGACACCGCTGGATGCCTGCACAGGTAAGTCAACAACTATTAAATGTCAGCAGCCACAGTATTTGTAGCTGCTGACTTTAAATTTTTTGGGGGGAGGTGGCAGGGGCTGGAACTCCACTTTAACCTACCAGCATGTCTTTGGAGTGTTGAGGGAAACCAGAGTACCCAGTGGAAACCTATTACCCTCTTGTGGGCCCAAAAACATCTGTCCCACCTTCCTCCTTAGTTGTCTCTCTTATTTGGCTTGATGTAAAGACCTTCAAAATTTACTATTTATCAAAAGTATTATCTTGCAATAAATTGCAGCACAGCCCCCTTAGGAGTCGCTGAGTTTTGGGTCCACCTACGGCTCCGCACAGCTAGGCAATACCCATTTTCTTCCACACGTTAAATTCAGAGTCAGTAAACAGTCCTTGAGCTTGGTTTTGTGATTTTATTAAAGGGGTTTAGAACTTGGATGGGGTTGAGGGGTATGTGGGATGCCCAAACTTGAGGATGAACTCCTTAGCAACTATGTACAGATGTGGGCAAAAAAAGTCTCTCCTTTAAGAGCATTCCAGCTCTCTGGTGTACCTCCTCAGACCGCAGATGAATCCTCCTCTTCACCCAGCTGCAGGGGCGGACTGACCATTTGGAAACTCAGGCACTGCCCGAGGGCCCGGGGTCAGTAGGGGGCCCCATGAGATGCCCCTGGTACCTTTTTCATAGGCTTTTTTGAGTTTGGGCAAGGACACAGGGGCCCCATGATCCCCTATTGCCTGGGGGCCCCATGAGTTGTCAGTCCGCCCCTGCCCAGCTGTACTGAGGGTATTCCCTGGGCAAGAGGGCCCAGAAGCTGCCAATTTAACACAGTAGCCCCAGATGAGAAGCTAGTTGGGTTTTCCACCTGACTACCCTCTCCCCTTATGCAGCCCAGGGTGTGTAAGAGTACTCACACTGTCCTTCCTGACAGCTTAATGGATTGGTGGATGCCTTCAGGCCTTTCACTGGGCTGGCTCCTTCCCTGCTGTTTAGGATATCCTCCCTTGAAGATGGTGGTACAGTGGAGATCCTCTTCTCCAGTAAATGCCTGCAGGTAGACCCCTTTCCTGGGCCCCTCCCAGGCTCCACACTCCAGTCTCTCACTCCATCTTTCACCCGACACTAACTCAACTCTCCTAGGCTCTGTGATTCTTAAGGTTTGACTTGGCCACCATGCCCAGCCTCCTGCCTGGGGATTGACCAAATCTGAGCTTCCTCCCCTCCTACACCCTCTCAGGTTTCTGGAGGTGGGAGGGCTCGAGAACCTCTGATCTTCAGAAACTCCCTGGCATGTCCTGAGGTAACCTCTCTTCTTCACTCCCAGACTGACTCATCCCAGGCTGCTACTTAGCCTCTGCCTAAAAAATAAAACAACAACTGCTATCTAGCTAAGCTGGAGAGCGTTACAAAACCTGTCACCCAAACTCATAATGATTGCATTTGTTATTATGAAAAACCAGTATAAGGGAAAAGTACTGGTGAAGTCTGTTCACTCAATAATCTTTTGTATAATGATTCTTCAATGTTCACGTAATTGGGGGTGTGGTAGGGCTGTGATTTATGCAAACATAATTTGTGCTACATTGTGTCCTTCTTTCCTAATTCAGAAAGTTGGAGGGTATGGGAAACCCATGGAAGCACAGGGAGAACATGCAGTCTCCTTGTTGAGAATTGTACCAAGGACCCTAGTGCTGCAAGACACTAAATCATGGTACCAGCCCTCTTATAAAAGGTGATTTTCAAATAACTGTTGAAAGTATAATTGTGTCTCCACAAAATTACAGTCACAGGTGGTAGATTTTGTTGCGGGGAAAAAAACTGCAATGTTCACCAGCTAAAAAAAGAAAACAAGAGGAGGAGATGGGAGAGTCCTTATAGTGTGGTAAATATGCAGTATGTGATGATTTGACAAAGATGAGAAGCACTTATTTTTGGTAAGGCTGCAAGTAACCAATGCATACTGTATGGTAAACACAACCTTCCAGTTTGGCACATGGAGTATACTCCATCTCCATGCAGGAAGTCAACAGTCACACTCAATGCCTCTGGGGAACCTAGCCCTAGGTCCTGAGGAGAGATATTAAGGTGGTGGGTAAAACTCATGGGTGGAGAAAAAAAAATATTTCACAGGCTAATGCAGCAGAGAAGCCCTTGGAGTTGCTTGGTGTAATGGTCATAAAAGGGTCAAAGTCATCAGAAGTATGGAATAGACATGTATGGTCTACGTATCTGATGGTAATAGTATCTGGCATGAAATTAATTTTCATATATAGTCAGACTGTATATACGCTCACCAGTCACTTTATTGGATACACCTTGCTAGTGCCAAGAAAATCTCCCCCACACCATGACACCACCACCACCAGCCTGAACCGTTGATACAAGGCAGGATGGATGCACCATACCATGACACCACCACCACCACCAGCCTGACCCATTGATACACGGCAGGATGGATCCACCACACCATGACGACACCACCACCAGCCTGAACCATTGATACAAGGCAGGATGGATCCCCCACACCATGACACCACCAGCCTGAACCTTTGATACAAGGCAGGATGGATCCACCACACCATGACACCACCACCACCAGCCTGAATCGTTGATACAAGGCAGGATGGGTCCAAAACACCATGACACCACCACCACCAGCCTGAACCATTGATACAAGGTAGGATGGATCCACCACACCATGACACACCCACCACCAGCCTGAATCGTTGATACAAGGCAGGATGGATCCATCCTTTCATGTTGTTTATGCCAAATTCTGATCCTACCATCTGAATGTTGCAGCTGAAATCCAGACTCATCAGACCAGGCAGCGTTTTTCCAATCTTTTATTGTCCACTTTTGGTGAGCCTGTGTGAATTGTAACCTCCATTGCCTGTTCTAAGCTGACAGGAGTGGCACCCGATGTGGTCTTCTGCTGATGTAGCCCATCTGCTTCAAGGTTGGATGTGTTGTGCCTTCAGAGATGGTATTCTGCGTACCTTGGTTGTAACGAGGGGTTATCTGAGTTTCTGTTGCCTTTCCACCATCTGGAACCAGTCTGCCCATTCTCCTTTGACATCTGACCTCAGCAAGCATTTTCCTCCACACAACTGCCGCTCACTGGATATTTTCTCTTCTTCAGACCATTCTCAGTAAACCCTAGAGATGGATGTCTGTGAAATTCCCAGTAGATCAGCAGTTTTTGAAACACTCAGACCAGTTCATCTGGCACCAACAACCATGCTACGTTCAAAGTCACTTTCTTCCTCATTCTGATGCTCGGTTTGAACTTCAGCTCTTCTTCTACACCACATCTAGATGTCTAACTGCATTGAGTTTCTGCCGTTGGCTGATTAGCAATTTGTGTTACAAAGCAATTGAACAGGTGGACCTAATAAAGTGGCCGGTGAGTATAAGTTGGTTATCCTAAGTTATCATTGTAAATTGTAAAAACACGGATAATATTTCCTTTCATTTCCTGTGTCCTCACTAAGGAAGTAAAGAGAACTTTTCACAATCAGGCCACAGCAAAAAATAAACTGACATGGCTGCATTCTCCAGTACTGTGTAAAAATTAGGCACATTTTGGTGTTAGTGAGGCACAGGCGGTACCTACAGCCTGAGGTCACCAAAAACAATGACAGGCTGACATACTTTTCAGCTGCACGTGGCTGTAAACACGTGAGTGGCGCTCACGGTCAAGGCTGTGTTCAGACATGTATTCTCCAAATGCAAAATTTCTGTGTTCAGAAGATATGGCCCTGTAAGCATACGGCCATGACCACGATTAACACAAAAATGCAGCTAAATTCTTGTAAACCAAAAGCATATTTCAGCTTGTCATTGATTTTGATAAGGGTTGAATGGGGTTCCAAATTTTTTTTTGGAGGGAGGGGGTTAAGTGCTTGGGTGCAGCTTTATTTTCTTTACACTTTTTTTTTTTGTTTGATTTTTAATAACAAACATGTCTATACAGCCCCGATCCTCTTCTTTTTGGGTCCCCACCAATGCTCTTGGCTCCTCCCCTTCAAGCAGTGCCCCCAGGGAAAGCCACTTGCCCTGGGGGCAGGGGTGTATTTACCACAAGGCAAACAAGGCATTTGCCTAGGGCGGCATTTTTCAGGGGGGCAGCACTGTTCCCTGGAAGAAAGGACAGAAAAAGGGAAACACGTAGCCAGGGGTGAACTGACAACTCATGGGGCCCCCGGGCAATAGGGGATCACGGGGCCACTGTGTCCTTACCCAAGCTCAAAAAAGCCTATGAAAAAGGTACCAGGGGCATCTCATGGGGCTCCCTACTGACCTTGGGCAGTGCCCAAGTTTCCAAATGGTCAGTCCGCCCCTGCACGCAGCATGGGGGCCAGGTGGAATCCAAGAGAGGCTGCAGGCTGCTTGATGGTGTATGCAGAGCCTGACTCTCATACCAGGGGATGTCTAGAGCTGTGAAGGTGAGTGTCTTTCTCTCTCGTTGGGGGGGGGGTGGCCAGCGTATGGAGGGTGGTGGTAGTGGAAGGCTCTCTCGGGTGGGGAGGGGAGGAGAGGGGGGTGGTGTTGGTTGGTGTTAGGCTCTCTCCGCGGGGGGGGGGTCACTTTTTGTGTTGCCTAGGGCAGCACAAAACTTAAATACACCACTGCCTGGGGGCACTGCTGTATGCAGCCACTGCTCTATTCAGGGGTGGACTGACCATTCGAGCACTCGGGCACCGCCCGAGGGGCTGGGGTCAGTAGGGGACCCCATGATATGCCCCTTGTACCTTCTATAGGCTTTTTTTGGATGTGCTTTGAGTGTGGGCAAGGACACAGGGGCCCCCATGATCCCCTATTGCCCAGGGGCCCTATGAGTTGTCAGTCCGCCCCTGGCTCTATTCGTCCATAAGACACATAGAGCCACGGCTCGGCCCCACCCCCTGCTCTCTCCTGCTTGCTTCACTGCCTTTGATTGACATCACAGAAGCCAATGGGCTCCTGCGGCTCTTTCATCCAATGAGGAGGAAGAGTCCCCAGACAGCAGAGGCTGTCGAGAAAATCGCTGGATCAGAGGAGGCTCAGGTAAGGATGGGGGGGGGGGGGCTGCACACAGAAGGTTTTTTACCTTCATGCATAGAATACATGAAGGTATAAAACCTTGAATCTTTAGAACCACTTTAATCCTTCTCTCATCTATCCAAAACTTACAAATACATGTTTGGCTACAGCATAAGCCTGAATACGTTTTGATATCATCCCCAGTTGCGGAGGAGAATTACTTTTGCTTCCAGTCTTGCAGGCACAGGAGGATATCAGTAGACATTTCTCCAAAATAAGGAAAATTTCCTTTTAGTTGCCACAGAACAAGGGTCCCCACTGGTTTATTTCCCTTTATTCCTGTTTCAGTAAGAACTGAAAATTCTTGGTTTTTCCTTCACCTTTGGATATCATGCACAGGGATGTTTTCAAGCATAAAATGTATTTCCGCGTTTGGGAAACAATGTTGTACATGCATGTACTGGAAAACACCAATGCACAGACACATCAGCATTTACATGAGTACAGAAGCTGGCTGTGCACTTCAGTGGTGGCTCCCTGGGGGTGGGGAAATGCTGGATTTTTTTTATTTTATCCCAAAAATGTCCATACATATGAGGCCTCAGTCCTGTTGAAAATGAGAAAGGGTAAATTTCCCAATTGGGGTTACAGACAGCAATTAAAGCTTGACAATGGTTCAACCCCTTCTCCACTCAGAGAGGCCCATAGCTATGTAATGAGCCTACATGATTGGGTGGAAAGAGAATTAGGGTGGTGGGTGGAGTTAAAAGTTTAAAATGAATGTGAGTGATCACTTACAGGCAGGGGTGGACTGACCATTTGGAAACTCGGGCACTGCCCGAGGGCCCGAGGTCGGTGGGGGGCCCCATGAGATGCCCCTGGTACCTTTTTCATAGGCTTTTTTGAGTTTGGGCAAGGACACAGGGGCCCCATGATCCCCTATTGCCCGGGGGCCCCATGAGTTGTCAGTCCGCCCCTGCTTACAGGATTAGTCAGAAGTGGCCTGATGGAGAAGAGCTCTGAGGAATAGTCTGTGGGGAAGAGTACATCAAGCCTTAGTTGGAGATCTGCACTCAACAAGTTAGTGGCCCTTCCTCCTGCCCTACTTTCTACTCAAATTTGGACAGTCTGGATTCAGGTCGTGGTTTGAGGTCCTCAAAGGTGGTTAAGACTTGTGTTTTTGGAAAATGGTTGGGGACCTATCTTCAGTGTGGTGTCCTGTAGTCAGTCAACTGAACATGTAGTTGTAGACAGGAACATGTCTGAAGTTAGTTGAGAATTTTCCCAATGCAGTGTTTTGGTACCACAGACATAACGTTTTTTGGTATTCTCATTTGGTGCCTTCAAGGACCTGCAGCCTTATCTAGTCTATCATGTTAGGATTTTTTGTTATTTAAATAATGTGATAGTTATTAAAAAAAAAGGTTGCATGGTCATTTAAATTCCACTCAGGGGTAGGGTGTCTCCCTTTGGGGTCCTAGAAGGGGAGTTGGAGTGGTGGCCAGATGTGGGTTAAGGTGCAGGTTACCTTTGATCTACCCTGACAATGTAAAAAACTTAAAAAATGTTTTGGCATTGTGGCCATTGTGGTGATGTATTGCATATCTGGTGGTCATGCCCGAGACTGTTTTGTTTTTGGTCTTGTGTGTTTGGCCTCCTTTCCACCTTGTTCCATCTCTCCATACGCCGGGATGCTCGGTACGCTTTGCTTCATTGTCCCATACCAGGCCTCTTGGCTCATCAGCAGAAGTTGGCTTCCTATTTGTTTTTTCGGCCACTAGAACAATTGCTCAGGCCTGGAAGAGCCCGTTTGCCCCTCTTCAGGGGATGCGGGACCGTATGACCACTATGATGCTCCATGAACAGATGTTTAGTATCTGCAACGACTCCCAATGTAAATTCTTGAAAATATGGGAGCCGTGGTTGCAATATCCCTTTCCTACGCTAGTCTGGGGATATGATGTTGCTCGGTATTGGCGTTCTTGGACCCCTGTTCTTGGTTTTGTTTATCTTTTTTCTTTTGTACTCCTCCTTCCTTTTCTTTTTTTGTTTGTTTTTGATGTGGCAGTGGATAGCTGCCTTTAGTTTGAGTTACTATCGGTGTTATACTAATGTTTTTGTCATTTAAGTGCCTGTAAGGGACCGCCCGGCGGTACCACTAGCACTCCACTGATCAGGCGTCCCCAGCACACGGAATCTAAGCCCCAGAGTACTTGTTCACCAGGGCCCCTGATGGTGGGGATGGACTTGGAGTACCCTGAGACCAGGTCGTGGCTACTGAGGACACCCGTCAGTGGTAGGAGTATTCGCCAGGGGCTCCCACGGGGAAGAGCCTGATATGAGGAGGTCGGGAGACCCCGTTGGGATGGATGGATGGATGGCTGAGCACGTACAAGGTCAGGCAGAGCAAGGGTCTGGGCAGGGGAATACAGCAGGGTCAGGTACAATCCGGGTCAGCAACTTACAAGAAACAGGTTCACAAATACAGGATACAGCATAGACCAGAAGGCACTGAATGACAGCTCAGGGCCATTTAAATATCGCGCCCTGCGCTGTCATTGGTGCCAAGCGCGCGCCCGCAGCCTCTACTGCGCATGCGCGAGCTCGATTGCCGAGGTCGGCCAGGCCCTAGTGCCCGTGTCAGGACCAGCGCCGCGGCGATCCCCGACAGTGCCGTTGATAGCCCCTGCGTGGGCGCACCTTTTGCTCTGTTGGTGTTAGAGCACTGTTTTTCTAATTTTTTTATGAGCAATTGATAGCTCCTGCATGGGCGTGTTTTGTTGCTCCTGTGCAGGGGTGGACTGACCATTTGGAAACTCAGGCACTGCCCGAGGGCCCAGGGTCAGTAGGGGGCCCCATAAGATGCCCCTGGTACCTTTTTCATAGGCTTTTTTGAGTTTGGGCAAGGACACAGGGGCCCCATGATCCCCTATTGCCCGGGGGCCCCATGAGTTGTCAGTCCATCCGACGCCGCCAGGTTGCACCTCAGACTGTCCAGAAGCTCAGTGATGCCCTGGTCCAGATCTGGGAGGAAATCCCCCAGGACACCATCCGTGATCTCATTAGGAACCTCCCCCGACGTTGTCTGTCATGCATACAAGACGTGGGGGCCATACAGACTACTGAGGACCATTCTGAGTTTCTGCAATGACATTTCAGCCAAATGGACTCGCCTGCTGCATCATTTTTTCACTTTGATTTTCGGGGTGTCTTTGAATTAAGTCCTCTGTAGGCAGGGACTGACCATTTGGAAACTCGGGCACTGCCCGAGGGCCCGGGGTCAGTAGGGGGCCCCATGAGATGCCCCTGGTACCTTCATCATAGGCTTTTTTGAGTTTTGGCAAGGACACAGGGGCCCCATGATCCCCTATTGCCCGGGGGCCCCATGAGTTGTCAGTCCGCCCCTGGTCCTCTGTTAAGTCCTCTGTAGGCAGTGGACTGACCATTTGGAAACTCGGGCACTGCCCGAGGGCCCAGGGTCAGTAGGGGGCTCCATGAGATGCCCCTGGTACCTTTTTCATAAGCTTTTTGGAGTTTGGGCAAGGACACAGGGGCTCCATGATCCCCTATTGCCCAGGGGGCCCCATGAGTTGTCAGTCCGCCCCTGGTCCTCTGTTAAACTGTTTAAAAATTAATAAAAACCATTGAAATACAAAAAATATTTTGGCATTACCAACATTTTTAACAATGATCATTTCAACCAATTTGAATACATCTTGCACTGATCTGACCTCAGTGATGGCGATCCTGATTGGTTGCTATAGGCCCTGTCCGTTGCTGTTTGAACCTGCTTGAGTGTGCACTACTTATGAATAAATGATGCCTCTATGGAAAGTTTATGTCTTGTTACGCCACTTTTACCAGGCATCCTAATCAGGAGAGACAGAACAGGTGCGCAGAATGTAAATGGCGAAGCCAATGTAAACTGCGCTTGATGCCTCGAAATTGACACGCCAGGCACGCTGATGAGAAAGAAAAATGAAGACGACAAGGCCGGCGTGATTAAATTAAACCATGCCGTAATCCACTTGGGAAACACAGATTTCACTTGCGATCCGGGCCCTTGTTTTCTGACAGTGCATTCCGACTTCTCAAACACATTCCAGAAATTGCAGTTTAAAAATGAATGATGTTTTACTTACCAGGCAATAAAGAATTCCATGGAGCTTGGTGTGGCAGATGTACCGATGCAATGAATACAAAAGCAGAAGATTTTCCCTGTAATCATTTCCATCGTTTCTTTCATGCATCAAATAATGGCCTGAAAGATTCTGCAGCATAAAGGCAGCAGCCAAACCCGCGTCAACTTCATTCGCGCCTGCTTTTCATTAAACTCGGCTGACGAGGATTTACTTGCAGGATCAGAAGTGATTTAGACCAGCGCTG